>NC_092745.1:133980849-134023718 GCF_047496795.1 Chiloscyllium punctatum
GTGCGTGTGGGTGTGTGTTTGTTTCGATGTATGTGTGTGGGGGAGGGTTGGGTGTGGGGGTATGGGGGTGTGTGTGTGCGCGAGTGCGTGGGTGTGGGTGTGCGGGGGTGTGGGGTGTGTGTGTGTGTGGGTGCATGTGTGTCTGGGTGTGTGGGGGGGTGTTGTGTGGGTGTGTGGGTGTGGGTTTGTGTGTGGGTGCATTTGTGTCTGGGTGTGTGGGTGGGGGTGTGTGTGGGGTGCATGTGTGTCTGGATGTGTGGGTGTGTGGGTGTGTGGGTGGGTGTGTGGGTGTGTGGGTGTGTGTGTGTGGGTGCATGTGTATCTTAATGTGTGGGTGTGTGTGTAGGTGCAATGTGTGTCTGGGTGTGTGGGTGTGTGGGTGTGTGGGTGGGTGTGTGGGTGTGTGTGTGTGGGTGCATGTGTATCTTAATGTGTGGGTGTGTGTGTGGGTGGGTGAGTGTGTGGGTGTGTGGTGTGGGTGTGTGGGTGTGTGGGTGTGTGTGTGTGTGGGTGGGTGTGTGGGTGTGTGGGTGTGTGGGTGGGTGTGTGGGTGTGTGGGTGGGTGTGTGGGTGTGTGGGTGTGTGTGTGTGTGGGTGCATGTGTGTCTGGATGTGTGGGGTGTGTGGGTGGGTATGTGGGTGTGTGGGTGGGTGTGTGGGTGTGTGTGTGTGTGGGTGCATGTGTGTCTGGATGTGTGGGTGTGTGGGTGGGTGTGTGGTGGGTGGTGTGTGGGTGTGTGGGTGGGTGTGTGTCTGGATGTGTGGGTGTGTGTGTGGGTGGGTGTGTGGGTGTGTGGGTGGGTGTGTGGGTGTGTGGGTGGGTGTGTGGGTGTGTGGGTGTGTGGGTGGGTGTGTGCGCTGAAGACCTCACTGTGGGTCAGGGACACATTGTGAAACAGTGACTGGGCTGGAATTGGCAACGAAGGAATTACTGGGAGATGGAGGAGCCGGGAGGGAGGTGAGGAGGAAGTGAGGAGGGAGAGGGGAGGGAGCGAGGAGGGAGAGGGGAGGGAGAGGGGAGAGAGAGGGGAGGGAGCGAGGAGGGAGAGGGGAGGGAGAGGGGAGGGAGCGAGGAGGGGAGGGAGAGGGGAGGGAGCGGGGAGGGAGCGAGGAGGGAGCAGGGGAGGGAGAGGGGAGGGAGAGGGGAGGGAGCGAGGAGGGAGCCGGGAGGGAGCCGGGAGGGAGGGAGTCGGGAGGGAGGGAGGAGGGAACGAGGAGGGAGCGGGAGGGAGGGAGGAGGGAACGAGGAGGGAGCCGGGAGGGAGGGAGGAGGGGAGACGGGGAGGGAGCCGGGAGGGAGCGCGGACGGAACGGGGAGGGAATGAGGGAGGGGAGGGAGGAGGGAGAGGGGAGGGAGGAGGGAGAGAGGGAGGGGAGGAGGGAGCGGGGGAGGGAGCCGGGAGGGAGCGGAGGAGGGAACGAGGAGGGAGCCGGGAGGGAGGGAGGAGGGAACGGGGAGGGAACGGGGAGGGAGGGAGGAGGGAACGGGGAGGGAGCGAGGAGGGAGCTGGGAGGGAGCGAGGAGGGAGAGGGGAGGGAGCCGGGAGGGAATGAGGGAGGGGAGGGAGGAGGGAGCTGGGAGGGGGGGAGGAGGGAGGGAGCGCGGAGGGAGCTGGGTGGGAGGGAGGAGGGAATGGGGAGGGAGCTGGGTGGGAGGGAGGAGGGAACGGGGAGGGAGGGGGGAGGGAGAGGGGGGAGGGAGCCGGGAGGGAATGAGATGGGAGAGGGGAGGGAGAGGGGAGGGAATGAGGAGGGAGCCGGGAGGGAACGAGGAGGGAGCGGGGAGGGAGAGGGGAGGGAGAGGAGAGGGAGGGAGAGGAGAGGGAGGGAGGAGGGAGCCGGGAGGGAGGGAGGAGGGAACGGGGAGGGAGCCGGGAGGGAGGGAGGAGGGAACGGGGAGGGAGCCGGGAGGGAGCGCGGACGGAACGGGGAGGGAGGGAGGAGGGAGAGGGGAGGGAACGAGGAGGGAGCCGGGAGGGAGGGAGGAGGGAACGGGAGGGAACGGGGAGGGAGGGAGGAGGGAACGGGGAGGGAGCCAGGAGGGAGCCGGGAGGGAGGGAGGGAGGAGGGAGCGGGGAGGGAGCGAGGAGGGAGCTGGGAGGGAACGGGGAGGGAGGGAGGGGGGAGATGGGAGGGAGCTGGGAGGGAGCCGGGAGGGAGGGAGGGAGGAGGGAGCGGGGAGGGAGCGAGGAGGGAGCGGGGAGGGAGCGAGGAGGGAGCTGGGAGGGAACGGGGAGGGAGCCAGGAGGGAGCCGGGAGGGAGGGAGGGAGGAGGGAGCGAGGAGGGAGCTGGGAGGGAACGGGGAGGGAACGGGGAGGGAGGGAGGGAGGAGGGAGCGAGGAGGGAACGGGGAGGGAGCCGGGAGGGAGCCGGGTGTGACCTGACAGAAATGGCTGTTACTCACAGACATTGGCCGTGCCTTTGGGGATGGGAAGGTAGGAACCTGCCGTCCAAGGTCTCCCATGGAAACCGTTGTTGCAGCTCCCACAGTCCTGGCCTGTTGTGTTGTGCTCACACTGACAGCTCAGTCTCCCATTCTCCAGGATACAGTTGTTGGCGTGAAGATGGCACTTACACCTGGGAACAGACAATGACAAACTGCTTCAGAACGTGTTCACTAACTCCGTTCAGGAAAAGACTCTGTGTAGAGGCTGTCTGTGTCTCTGCCAACAACAACACCGTGCTCCTCACTAACTCACTCACATTCACAGCATCAGACAGGCCTGTTGCTCATTGTCCGTCTACTCATTCATCATCAGAACCTCAACAACAACAACAACAACTGTGGGTCAGGGGTTAGCATCATCATCAGCTCAACCGCCCCCTCGCTCCACAGAGAAACTCCCTGCATTTACATAGCACCCAACACAATCTCCAGGTGTCTTGTCACATTGCAAGTTTGTTCAAACATACTGCAGTCCTCAGGAGGGCCATGGAAATACCAGTTGTTGTTGTTGTTGTAGTTTCTTGCTGCTCTGAAAGGAAGCTTGTACATTTACGTAGCACCATTAACAGAGTAAACAATCCCGTGGTGATTCCCGGAAGTGATTATGAAACTGAATTTGACACTGAGCCACGGCGGGGGTGGGGAGATATTGAGAGAGGTGACTAAACCCCAGGCCAAAGCGAATGGTTTATGGAGGGTGTCAATGTTGGGGGAGGGAGATGGCGAGACAGGGAGGGTTAGTGGGGGAGTTGGAGAGCTCAGGGTTCAGGCAGCTGAAGGCAGGACAGCCAATACTGAGAGAGAACTTCACTCTCAATGGCCTTTGGAAGATTCAGAGAGTCTGATCCAGACCAACCTCCCAGTGAGCAGTGAACTCCCATCCATCCCCCCACACACCCCCCTGTGACTGAACATTCCCCTCCATCCCAATGTGTTTGAGTTCCTCTCCTGTGTAACACCCTGAGACATTTCACTGTGTGGAAGGTGCTATGGAAATGCAAATTGGTGATTGTTTAATTGATGTGATTTTGTGAGTCCCCAAGTGTTTCAGTGTGTGAACAGTTTCCTCAGTGAATCTGTGCTGATAACATCCAGTCAGCCTTTAACTCAGCACAAAGCTTCCAAATCTGCAGATTGTCCCTTGTACATTTTGCAAATTGGCATTTCTGGGGATATTTTACTAAACTAAGCAAAACGCAGACAGCTCTTTGGAGACAGGGGAAGGGCAGCATCAACATTTTACTGCTGCTGTTCTCTCATTAGTGTTTGAAGATTCTCCTGCATGAAAACTTGGAGTGAGTCTCCCAGAAGCTGACTCTGGAATAATGAGTAAATGGTGTAAGGCCCTGGAGACTGTGGGATGGTGGGATAAGGGACGAACTGTTCTGAATATTCAACACACTGTCAGAATAGTTCACAACATCAGCAACAGCTTTCCCAGATTAAACAGGAACATACTGTTTCCAGGATCAGGGAACAGCCAGAATCCAATTGAAAAGGGGAGAACGGGGCGATGGGGAATGAGCAAGGAGTGGGATAAACTGGACAAAGCTTTCACGGAGCTAGTACAGACTGAGGGGCTGACTGGCCTTTGCCTGTGCTGCTCGATTCTCTGGTGAGGCTGGGGATTGGCTGTGAGGTGAGCACAGGATCAGATTCTGCTGTCTGATTGGTTGGACTGAGTCAGTCAGCAGGAGCCTCAGAGCAGGGCCAGGGGAATGTGCCCCAGTGCCAAGCCTGTGGGCATACCCCTTCAGGGAAGTTAGCACAGGGACACAGGGCAGTGCTGATTGACTGCGGGAGGCATCACAATCCATCGCTGTTAAACCAGATGTGAACCCTGAGAGCAGGATTCCCGATCTCCAATCACCCAGCACCCTCCAGATGTTGCCCCTGGGAGATTATTCCCGAGGATGTTACCCCGGACAATTCCCACCAGGTTTCCCAGAGTGACTGAGTGTGTTGGGTTTTGAGAATGTCATGTGCCAACGTTAACCTATAGGATTCCTTCCAGATGTTTCCCAGCAGAAGGTTACCCTGTGGTTTATTCCCAGAGAGCGGGGATCCAGATGTTCCAGGGTCAAACAGCCTCCAGATGTTAATGTGAGACAGTGATTACACTTTCAGTGTAAATCCAGAGTGTCCCCCAGATGGTGACCACAATGACCACATGATCATGATCTCAATGGCCCCCAGGGGTTGCCCCCCCAGGGGTTACCCCCCCCCACCCCCAGGTGTTCCCCCCCCAGGGGTCACCCCCCCCCCACCCCCAGGTGTTCCCCCCCACACAGGGGTTGCCCCCACCCCCCCAGGGGTTGCCCCCCCCCCCAGGGGTTGCCCCCCCCCAGGGGTTGTCCCCCCCCCCCCCAGGGGTTGCCCCCTCCCCCACGGGGTCAACCCCCCACACCCCAGGTGATACCCCCCCCCCCAGGGGTCACCCCCCCCACCCCCAGGTGTTCCACCCCAGGGTTGCCCCCACCCCCAGGGGTTGTCCCCCAGGGGTTACCCCCCTCCCCCAGGGGTCGCCCCCCACCCCCAGGGGTTGTCCCCCCCCCCCCCAGGGGTTGTCCCCAGCCCCGATGCAGTGCCCCCTGGTGCTGGGCTGTAACCTCAGGAACTCCACGGTGGGGAGTTGGAAAGCTCTCACCTGCCGCGGATGTCCAGGTTGGAGATGGCGTAGAAATATTTGGAGAGGTTCAGGGGGTCGACGCTGGTGGGGCCAGTGGCAGGTCGGAGGAGGCGCAGCCTCAGGTCAGTCACGGTGAAGAAGTCCCTCAGCTCCTTGGTAGTGTCCAGGCGGCTGTACAAGGAGGCCATATCACTGAGCTGGGGTCCCCCGAACAGGGCGAACCGCACCTGGATCTCGAAACGCACCGTCTTCTCCAGCTTCCACACGTAGCCCCTGGAATACTCCTCGGTGCAGATAATGTCCAGAACCGAGGCCGCGGTGAGATCCTGGGCTCTCCGTGACTCCATACCAAAGGAGTTGAGGCAGTCGACAGCGTAGAACTGATAGGGCTGCCACGTGTGGCCGTGATCGAGAGATTTCTCCAGAACCATCTGCTCTGGCCGGCCTGATTCAAAGGTGATGACAATGTCCTCAGTCAGTTCAATGCTCTTACCCCAGGACAGGGTGAGATTGACCACCAGAGGCTCCGGGAACTGCCTCCACGAGACACTTTGCCAAAAGGTGTTGGGCACCCGGCCCTCATCGTCCACCATCAGCTCGGGTGGGTGGGCAAGCTCAGGCGTACGGGCATCACACTCATTATTACACATGTACGGGTTCTCCTAGAAACAGCAACCAGAACAGGAGCAGGGTCAGACACTGGGGAAAGCTCCCTCTACACTGTACACCCCATCAAACACTCACAGGGACAGGGACAGGGTCCGACACTGGGGAACGCTCCCTCTACACTGTACACCCCATCAAACACTCCCAGGGACAGGGTCAGACACTGGGGAAAGCTCCCTCTACACTGTACACCCCATCAAACACTCACAGGGACAGGGACAGGGTCCGACACTGGGGAACGCTCCCTCTACACTGTACACCCCATCAAACACTCCCAGGGACAGGGTCAGACACTGGGGAAAGCTCCCTCTACACTGTACACCCCATCAAACACTCCCAGGGACAGGGACAGGGTCCGACACTGGGGAAAGCTCCCTCTACACTGTACACCCCATCAAACACTCCCAGGGACAGGGACAGGGTCCGACACTGGGGAACGCTCCCTCTACACTGTACACCCCATCAAACACTCCCAGGGACAGGGACTGGGACAGGGACAGGGTCAGACACTGGGGAAAGCTTCCTCTACACTGTACACCCCATCAAACACTCCCAGGGACTGGGACTGGGACAGCACGGGGTCAGACACTGGGGAAAGCTCCCTCTACACTGTACACCCCATCAAACACTCCCAGGGACAGGGACAGGGACAGCACGGGGTCAGACACTGGGGAAAGCTTCCTCTACACTGTACACCCCATCAAACACTCCCAGGGACAGGGACTGGGACAGCACGGGGTCAGACACTGGGGAAAGCTCCCTCTACACTGTACACTCCCATCAAACACTCCCAGGGACAGGGACTGGGACAGCACGGGGTCAGACACTGGGGAAAGCTCCCTCTACACTGTACACCCCATCAAACACTCTCAGGGACTGGGACAGGGACAGCACGGGGTCAGACACTGGGGAAAGCTCCCTCTACACTGTACACCCCATCAAACACTCCCAGGGACAGGGACAGGGACAGCACGGGGTCAGACACTGGGGAAAGCTCCCTCTACACTGTACACCCCATCAAACACTCCCAGGGACAGGGACTGGGACAGCACGGGGTCAAACACTGGGGAAAGCTCCCTCTACACTGTACACTCCCATCAAACACTCCCAGGGACAGGGACTGGGACAGCACGGGGTCAGACACTGGGGAAAGCTCCCTCTACACTGTACACCCCATCAAACACTCTCAGGGACTGGGACAGGGACAGCACGGGGTCAGACACTGGGGAAAGCTTCCTCTACACTGTACACCCCATCAAACACTCCCAGGGACAGGGACAGGGTCCGACACTGGGGAACGCTCCCTCTACACTGTACACCCCATCAAACACTCCCAGGGACAGGGACTGGGACAGGGACAGGGTCAGACACTGGGGAAAGCTTCCTCTACACTGTACACCCCATCAAACACTCCCAGGGACTGGGACTGGGACAGCACGGGGTCAGACACTGGGGAAAGCTCCCTCTACACTGTACACCCCATCAAACACTCCCAGGGACTGGGACTGGGACAGCACGGGGTCAGACACTGGGGAAAGGTTCCTCTACACTGTACACCCCATCAAACACTCCCAGGGACTGGGACTGGGACAGCACGGGGTCAGACACTGGGGAAAGCTCCCTCTACACTGTACACCCCATCAAACACTCCCAGGGACAGGGACAGGGACAGCACGGGGTCAGACACTGGGGAAAGCTCCCTCTACACTGTACACCCCATCAAACACTCCCAGGGACAGGGACTGGGACAGCACGGGGTCAGACACTGGGGAAAGCTCCCTCTACACTGTACACTCCCATCAAACACTCCCAGGGACAGGGACTGGGACAGCACGGGGTCAGACACTGGGGAAAGCTCCCTCTACACTGTACACCCCATCAAACACTCTCAGGGACTGGGACAGGGACAGCACGGGGTCAGACACTGGGGAAAGCTCCCTCTACACTGTACACCCCATCAAACACTCCCAGGGACAGGGACAGGGACAGCACGGGGTCAGACACTGGGGAAAGCTCCCTCTACACTGTACACCCCATCAAACACTCCCAGGGACTGGGACTGGGACAGCACGGGGTAAGACACTGGGGAAAGCTCCCTCTACACTGTACACCCCATCAAACACTCCCAGGGACAGGGACAGGGTCCGACACTGGGGAACGCTCCCTCTACACTGTACACCCCATCAAACACTCCCAGGGACAGGGTCAGACACTGGGGAAAGCTCCCTCTACACTGTACACCCCATCAAACACTCCCAGGGACAGGGACAGGGTCCGACACTGGGGAACGCTCCCTCTACACTGTACACCCCATCAAACACTCCCAGGGACAGGGTCAGACACTGGGGAAAGCTCCCTCTACACTGTACACCCCATCAAACACTCCCAGGGACAGGGACAGGGTCCGACACTGGGGAAAGCTCCCTCTACACTGTACACCCCATCAAACACTCCCAGGGACAGGGACAGGGACAGGGTCAGACACTGGGGAAAGCTCCCTCTACACTGTACACCCCATCAAACACTCCCCGGGACAGGGACAGCACGGGGTCAGACACTGGGGAAAGCTCCCTCTACACTGTACACCCCATCAAACACTCCCAGGGACAGGGACTGCGACAGGGTCAGACACTGGGGAAAGCTCCCTTTACACTGTACATCCCCATCAAACACTCCCAGGGACTGGGACAGGGACAGGGTCAGACACTGGGGAACGCTCCCTCTACACTGTACACTCCCATCAAACACTCTCAGGGACTGGGACAGGGACAGCACGGGGTCAGACACTGAGGAAAGCACCCTCTACACTGTACACTCCCATCAAACACTCTCAGGGACTGGGACAGGGACAGCACGGGGTCAGACACTGAGGAAAGCTTCCTCTACACTGTACACCCCATCAAACACTCCCAGGGACTGGGACAGGGAAAGCACGGGGTCAGACACTGGGGAAAGCTCCCTCTACACTGTACACCCCCATCAAACACTCTCAGGGACTGGGACAGCACGGGGTCAGACACTGGGGAAAGCTTCCTCTACACTGTACACCCCCATCAAACACTCCCAGGGACAGGGACAGCCACGGGGTCCGACAGTGGGGAAAGCTCTCTCTACACTGTACACCCCATCAAACACTCCCAGGGACAGGGACAGGGTCAGACACTGGGGAAAGCTCCCTCTACACTGTACACCCCATCAAACACTCCCAGGGACAGGGACAGGGACAGGGTCCGACACTGAGGAAAGCTCCTTCTACACTGTACACCCCATCAAACACTCCCAGGGACAGGGACAGCCACGGGGTCCGACAGTGGGGAAAGCTTCCTCTACACTGTACACCCCCATCAAACACTCCCAGGGACAGCCACGGGGTCCGACAGTGGGGAAAGCTCCCTCTACACTGTACACCCCATCAAACACTCTCAGGGACTGGGACAGGGAAAGCACGGGGTCAGACACTGGGGAAAGCTCCCTCTACACTGTACACACCCATCAAACACTCCCAGGGACAGGGACAGGGACAGGGTCCGACACTGAGGAAAGCTTCCTCTACACTGTACACCCCCATCAAACACTCCCAGGGACAGGGACAGGGACAGGGTCCGACACTGGGGAAAGCTCCCTCTACACTGTACACCCCATCAAACACTCCCAGGGACAGGGACAGGGACAGGGTCCGACACTGGGGAAAGCTCCCTCTACACTGTACACCCCCCATCAAATACTCCCAGGGACAGGGACAGCACGGGGTCTGACACTGGGGAAAGCTTCCTCTACACTGTACACCCCATCAAACACTCCCAGGGACTGGGACAGGGACAGCACGGGGTCAGACGCTGGGGAAAGCTCCCTCTACACTGTACACCCCCATCAAACACTCCCAGGGACTGGGACAGCACGGGATCTGACACTGAGGAAAGCCTACTCTACACTGTACACCCCCATCAAACACTCTCAGGGACTGGGACAGCACAGGATCAGACACTGGGGAAAGCTTCTTCTACACTGTACACCCCCATCAAACACTCCCACGGACTGGGACAGCAAAGGGTCTGACACTGAGGAAAGCTTTCTCTACACTGTACACCCCCATCAAACACTCTCAGGGACTGGGACAGCACGGGGTCTGACACTGGGGAAAGCTCTCTCTACACTGTACACCCCCCATCAAACACTCTCAGGGACTGGGACAGCACGGGGTCTGACACTGGGGAAAGCTCTCTCTACACTGTACACCCCCCATCAAACACTCCCAGGGACAGGGACAGCACGGGGTCTGACACTGAGGAAAGCTTTCTCTACACTGTACACCCCCGTCAAACACTCTCAGGGACTGGGACAGCACGGGATCTGACACTGAGGAAAGCTTCCTCTACACTGTACACCCCCATCAAACACTCCCAGGGACAGGGACAGCACGGGGTCTGACACTGAGGAAAGCTTTCTCTACACTGTACACCCCCGTCAAACACTCTCAGGGACTGGGACAGCACGGGATCTGACACTGAGGAAAGCTCCCTCTACACTGTACACCCCCATCAAACACTCCCACGGACTGGGACAGCAAAGGGTCTGACACTGAGGAAAGCTTTCTCTACACTGTACACCCCCATCAAACACTCTCAGGGACTGGGACAGCACGGGGTCTGACACTGGGGAAAGCTCTCTCTACACTGTACACCCCCCATCAAACACTCTCAGGGACTGGGACAGCACGGGGTCTGACACTGGGGAAAGCTCTCTCTACACTGTACACCCCCATCAAACACTCCCAGGGACAGGGACAGCACGGGGTCTGACACTGAGGAAAGCCCCCTCTCCAACCTTTTTGATTACAAGAATATTCATTCCCTGTAATGGTGTCTGGTTAAAAGCGAAATGAATGTGTGTGTGTGTTTAATCAGGCCGCAGCGTGGAGTGGACAGTTAGACAACTGCAGAATGACTTTGCTGCTGGTGTTAATGATTGATGGCAGCTCTCTGACTAAACATAGCCTCACACCATAAAATATTTACACACAGGAATTATAAAACAGCACAGGATTGGGAAAGGAGATGTACAATCTCATTTTGTCCTCCCTGGAACTGTGTCCCTGTCTCTGAGTGATTCCCCATCACAACAAAAACATCACAAACAGGAACATAAGGAGACCATTCATCGTGTCATAGAGATGTACAGCACGGAAACAGACCCTTCGGTCCAACCCGTCCTTGTCGACCAGATATCCCAACCCAATCTAGTCCCACCTGCCAGCACCCGGCCCATATCCCTCCAAATCCTTCCTATTCATATACCCATCCAAATGTCTCTTAAATGTTGTAATTGTACCAGCCTTCACCACTTCCTCTGGCAGCTCATTCCATAAACGTACCACCCTCTGTGTGAAAAAGTTGCCCCTTAGGTCTCTTTTATATCTTTCCCCTCTCACCCTAAACCTATGCCCTCTAGTTCTGGACTCCCCAACCCCAGGGAAAAGACTTTGTCTATTTATCCTATTCATGCCCCTCATAATTTTGTAAACCTCTATAAGGTCACCCCTCAGCCTCTGACGCTCCAGGGAAAACAGCCCCAGCCTGTTCAGCCTCTCCCTGTAGCTCAAATCCTCCAACCCTGGCAACATCCTTGTAATTCCTTTCTGAACACTTTCAAGTTTCACAACAGCTTTCCGATAGGAAGGAGACCAGAATTGCACACAATATTCCAACAGTGGCCTAACCAATGTCCTGTACAGCTGCAACATGACCTCCCAACTCCTGTACTCAATACTCTGACCAATAAAGGAAAGCATACCAAACACCTTCTTCACTATCCTATCTACCTGCGACTCCACTTTCAAGGAGCCATGAACCTGCACTCCAAGGTCTCTTTGTTCAGCAACACTCCCTAGGACCTTACCATTAAGTGTATAAGTCCTGCTAAGATTTGCTTTCCCAAAAATGCAGCACCTCACATTTATCTGAATTGAACTCCATCTGTCACTTCTCAGCCCTTTGGCCCATCTGGTCCAGATCCTGTTATAATCTGAGGTAACCCTCTTCGCTGTCCACTATACCTGCAATTTTGGTGTCATCTGTAAACTTACTAACTGTACCTCTTATATTCACATCCAAATCATTTATGTAAATGACAAAAAGTAGAGGACCCAGCACCGATCCTTGTGGCACTCCACTGGTCACAGGCCGCCAGTCTGAAAAACAACCCTCCACCACCACCCTCTGTCTTCTACCTTTGAGCCAGTTCTGTATCCAAATGGCTAGTTCTCCCTGTATTCCATGAGATCTAACCTTGCTAATCAGTCTCCCATGGGAACCTTGTCGAATGCCTTACTAAAGTCCATATAGATCACATCTACTGCTCTGCCCTCATCAATCTTCTTTGTTACTTCTTCAAAGAACTCAAACAAGTTTGTGAGACATGATTTCCCACACACAAAGCCATGTTGACTATTCCTAATCAGTCCTTGCCTTTCCAAATACATGTACATCCTGTCCCTCAGGATTCCCTCCAACAACTTGCCCACAACCGAGGTCAGGCTCACTGATGTATACTTCCCTGGCTTGTCTTTACCACCCTTCATCAACAGTGGCACCACGTTAGCCAACCTCCAGTCTTCTGTCATCTCACCTGTGACTATCAATTATACAAATATCTCAGCAAGAGGCCCAGCAATCACTTCTCTAGCTTCCCCCAGAGTTCTAGGGTTGGTCTCTCGAGTCTGCTGTATCATTCCAGACAATTATGGTTAACCTTGGTGTTTTACCCCCACCTTCCAGTGCCCCAGTCCCTGACCCTCAATTCCCAGAGACAGCCAAAACCTCTCAGTCCCAGACCAAGAGGGTATCTCATTGTGTCCAATGGGAAACAAATCAAAAAGCTGGATCCATTCTTGGGATCAGGGTCCAGCATCCAGAGTGAGATAAGGAACAAGTCCTTCCCTCGGAGTGTTGTTACTGTGTGGAAAACCCTCACAGAGGGTTGAGCAAGTTCCATCGTTACATCAATGTCAGTCTGGTATGTCATAGATCCAGTTTTTTGATTCGCTCCCATTGGACACAGTCTCTTCATACCCAACCAATCAACTGCTGCAGAATCTTGTACCTTTCAATGAGATCCCCTCTCGGTCTTTAAACTCCAGACAACATTGCCCCAAGCTCCTCATCATTGGACAATCCACTCAAACCACTGTTCAATCCAGTACCTATTCCCTGCAGCTCTTCCACCTTCCCTCAGTCTGGAGATCCTGCTGGATCCTCACCAACTCCATGCTCAAGTGTACCGAGACCCCTTCACCCGTTTCCTCTAACCCCTTCATCATGAACTCGACATGTTATTTGTCTTCCTTATGCTATCTTTCTGTGTTATTTCATGAACCCACCCATACTTCTCTGAACATTAACTTTTACAGGTTTCATTCTTTCAAAAATACTCGCCTTTTCAATCCTCACAACATCACTTCCCCACTCCCTGCCTCCCGGTATAATGTATTGACCTTGTTTTGTACACTGTGTATATTTAATTACAACACTCTCTGTCCTGTATTGACTGACCCCCATTCTCATCGTTGTCCCTTTATCTGCTGTGCCTGAAGTTAGGTACTTGGCCCTCTCCATTCTCTCTGTCCTATGACTTGTTCTGGAAACTCGAACCTTTGCTGCGCCCATCACCCCCCCTCCCCACCCTCCTATAGCTCTTTCCATTATTTTCCACACCAGTGACCACCTCCGTCCCCCACACCCACCCACGATTCAGTTGAAAGCCCTATCCATCGCCCGAGTTATAGCATTCACCAGGACTCTGCTCTCAGCCTGATCCAGGTGAAACCCATCCCATTGGGACAGCCCCCTCCTTCCCCAGTACCGACGCCAACCTCCCCGAATTCAAACCCCTATCTCCCACACCAATCATTGAGTCACATGTTTACCTCTTTCATCTCGTTGGCTCTGTGCCAATTGGTCATAATCCCTCAATTAATGGGAAATGCTGAGGGGGAGGGAGCTCCATCTGAATGGAGTTAGAGGGGGAGATAAAGCACTGTATCCCCACGGTGCCCAACTCTCTCTCAAGGCATCAAGGGCATTGATGGACACCGCGTGCTCCTTCTCCAAGGTCACCCGGGCTCGGACATAACCGAGGAAGAGTGTCAGGTAGTGGGCAGAGCTGACCCCATCCACGACCCACTGCCTGGACTTGGTTCATCTGGAGATCATTACCTTTCTGATTCTGCTTTGTCATTCAGCCCCAAGCTGCTGTGTTCTCTCAGCAGAATCTCTTCCCTATTGCGACCTGGATCAATGGTACCTCTGTGTACCACGATAGATTCAGAGCTGTTCAGGCACAGACCGAGACATCCTGAGGATATAATACACTGCTGTCCCCAACATCAGCAACAGAGCATCAGCCCAAACTCCTTTTGGAGTTGATCAGAGGCTCCCCTGTTCAAGCTGACTCTGTCGAAAGGGCTGTTGCAGTAATCAATGAAACCAATGTCAGTGATAAAGGTGGAGAGGGCGGCAATAAACAGAGATAATAGAGATGAATGAATCGACAATTGTCCCAGAATCGACTGGAGACATTAGGTAAAGCTGCATATTGGAACAGATTATTCTGAAGTGCCTGTGTAAATTGAATCAAGTGAACATTCCTGACAGCATCACGAGGCTGTGTAAATTCGGAATGAATTCTCCAACACTCCAGATCTGAAGAGCTCCTCAATCACTCTGCCCCTGGATAGAACGAGCAGTCCCAGGTCCCAGAGATACAGCCGACAACTCAATAACATGTTGTTGTTTAAACAGTCAGGAATCTCAAAGGAAATTATTCCGGGGAATGGGATGTGATCCCACACTGGGAGAGTGGGGACAGACCCAGAGACTCTCTCACTGTCTCACTTCACCAAACCCTCCAGCTGTTTCTGATTCTCAATCCTGAACACTCACACATTTCTCCCCCCGATTTCTGCTGAATTATTCCCCTCGGAACAATCTGTGACTGGATCACCTCCATATCCCAATATTCTCCAGCTCAGTCTCTCAGAACAACCCTCCACAAACATCAGCTTCTCCAAAACTCTGCTCTTTGTACAGAACCCTCAGCAAATCCCACTCACCCCTCACCCACTCTGCTCCCGAACAAGACACACTGCAGCCTCTATCCCCCTCCCTATCTCTGTAACCCCCTCCAGCCCCTACACCCCCTCCCTATCTCTGTAACCCCCTCCAGCCCCTACACCCCCTCCCTATCTCTGTAACCCCCTCCAGCCCCTACACTCACTCCCTATCTCTGTAACCCCCTCCAGCCCCTACACCCCCTCCCTATCTCTGTAACCCCCTCCAGCCCCTACACCCCCTCCCTATCTCTGTAACCCCCTCCAGCCCCTACACCCCCTCCCTATCTCTGTAACCCCCTCCAGCCCCTACACCCCTCCCTATCTCTGTAACCTCCTCCAGCCTTTACACCCCCACCCTATCTCTGTCACCCCCTCCATCCCCTACATCCCCTCCCTATCTCTGTAACCCCCTCCAGCCCCTACACCCCTCCCTATCTCTGTAACTCCCTCCAGCCACTACACCCCCTCCCTGTCTCTGTAACTCCCTCCAGCCCCTACACACCCTCCCTATCTCTGTCACCCCCTCCAGCCCCTACACCCCCTCCCTAACTCTGTAACCTCCTCCATCCTCTACACCCCCTCCCTATCTCTGTAACCTCCTCCAGCCCCCACACCCCCTCCCTATCTCTGTAACCCCCTCCAGCCCCTACACACCCTCCCTAACTCTGTAACCTCCTCCAGCCCCTACACCCCCTCCCTATCTCTGTTACCCCGTCCAGTCCCTACACCCCCTCCCTATCTCTGTAACCACCTCCAGCCCCTACACCCCCTCCCTATCTCTGTAATATACTCCAGCCCCTACACCCCCGTCCCTATCTCTATAACCCCCTCCAACCCTACACCCCCTCCCTATCTCTGTAACCCCCTCCAGCCCCTACACCCCCTCCCTATCTCTGTAACCCCTCCAACCCCTACACCCCCTCCCTATCTCTGTAACCTCCTCCAGCCCCTCCACCCGCTCCCTATCTCTGTAACCCCCTCCAGCCCCTCCACCCGCTCCCTATCTCTGTAACCCCCTCCAGCCCCTACACCCCCTCCCTATCTCTGTAACCCCCTCCAGCCCCTACACCCCTTCCCTATCTCTGTAACCCCCTCCAGCCCCTACACCCCCTCCCTCCCTAGCTCCCATGCATTCAGAACCCTGTCCGGAACGTTAGAATTCACTCGCTATTTGCTGTTCTTCGAATCTCTGTATGAGTTTTTCACATTTTCACATTTTCACATTCGAATGGGCATATATTTGTGGGTGGCACGTTGGTTAGCAGTGCTGCTTCACAGCGCCAGAGACCCGGGTTCAATTCCCGCCTCAGTCCACTGTCTGTGTGGAATTCGCACATTCTCCCTGTGTCTGCGTGGGTTTCTTCCCAAAGATGTGCAGGTCAGGTGAATTGGCCATGCTAAATTGCCCCTAGTGTTAGGTAAGGGGTAAATGTAGGGGTATGGGTGTGTTACGCTTCGGCGGGTTGGTGTGGACTTGTTGGGCCGAAGGGCCTGTTTCCACACTGTAAGTAATCTAATATTCCAGGCCTAGTCGGTGTCACTGTGCAGAATGAGAGCAGCATCTCAGGAATCAGCCCATTCCCAACTTGACGTTAATTTCCGGAAGTGAATTGTTACCACCTGAAATTGACAAGGTGTGTTGTGATGAAGGGCCTGTGATTCTCAGGAACTATGACACTGACGCACTGCCCTGCTCAATGAAGCTAATTGCTGCAGCGTTCAGTAACAAAGGTAAATGTTCAAAAAAAACCATCCAGCAAATTCCTGCCACTTCCCATCAGCAAGAAACCAGACACTTTCTGAGAGAGAGTGAGAGGGCCACACTGTCAGAGGGTGAGTACTGAGGGAGTGCCGCACTGTCAGAGGGTCAGTACTGAGGGAGTGCCGCACTGTCAGAGGGTGAGTGCTGAGGGAGTGCCGCACTGTCAGAGTGTCAGTGCTGAGGGAGTGCTGCATTGTCGGAGAATCAGTACTGAGGGAGTGTCACACTGTCAGAGGGTGAGTGCTGAGGGAGTGCTGCACTGTCGTAGGATCAGTACTGAGGGAGGGTCACACTGTCGGAGGGTCAGTGCTGAGGGAGTGCTGCATTGTCGGAGGATCAGTACTGAGGGAGGGTCACACTGTCGGAGGGTCAGTGCTGAGGGAGTGCTGCATTGTCGGAGGATCAGTACTGAGGGAGTGTCACACTGTCAGAGGGTGAGTGCTGAGGGAGTGCTGCACTGTCGGAGGATCAGTACTGAGGGAGTGTCACACTGTCAGAGGGTGAGTGCTGAGGGAGTGCTGCACTGTCGGAGGATCAGTACTGAGGGAGGGTCACACTGTCGGAGGGTCAGTGCTGAGGGAGTGCTGCATTGTCGGAGGATCAGTACTGAGGGAGTGTCACACTGTCAGAGGGTGAGTGCTGAGGGAGTGCTGCACTGTCGGAGGATCAGTACTGAGGGAGTGTCACACTGTCAGAGGGTGAGTGCTGAGGGAGTGCTGCACTGTCGGAGGATCAGTACTGAGGGAGTGTCACACTGTCAGAGGGTGAGTACTGAGGGAGTGCCGCACTGTCAGAGGGTGAGTGCTGAGGGAGTGCCGCACTGTCAGAGTGTCAGTGCTGAGGGAGTGCTGCATTGTCGGAGAATCAGTACTGAGGGAGTGTCACACTGTCAGAGGGTGAGTGCTGAGGGAGTGCTGCACTGTCGTAGGATCAGTACTGAGGGAGGGTCACACTGTCAGAGGGTGAGTGCTGAGGGAGTGCTGCACTGTCGGAGGATCAGTACTGAGGGAGGGTCACACTGTCGGAGGGTCAGTGCTGAGGGAGTGCTGCATTGTCGGAGGATCAGTACTGAGGGAGTGTCACACTGTCAGAGGGTGAGTGCTGAGGGAGTGCTGCACTGTCGGAGGATCAGTACTGAGGGAGTGTCACACTGTCAGAGGGTGAGTGCTGAGGGAGTGCTGCACTGTCGGAGGATCAGTACTGAGGGAGTGTCACACTGTCAGAGGGTGAGTACTGAGGGAGTGCCGCACTGTCAGAGTGTCAGTGCTGCACTGTCAGAGGGTCAATGCTGAGGGAGTGCTGCACTGTCGGAGGATCAGTACTGAGGGAGTGTCACACTGTCAGAGGGTCAGTGCTGAGGGAGTGCCACACTGTCAGAGGGTCAGTGCTGAGGGAGTGCTGCACTGTCGGAGGATCAGTACTGAGGGAGTGTCACACTGTCAGAGGGTCAGTGCTGAGGGAGTGCTGCACTGTCGGAGGATCAGTACTGAGGGAGTGTCACACTGTCAGAGGGTCAGTGCTGAGGGAGTGTCACACTGTCGAAGGGTCAGTGCTGAGGGAGTGCCACACTGTCAGAGGGTCAGTGCTGAGGGAGTGTCACACTGTCAGAGGGTCAATGCTGAGGGAGTGCTGCACTGTCGGAGGATCAGTACTGAGGGAGTGTCACACTGTCAGAGGGTGAGTGCTGAGGGAGTGCTGCACTGTCGTAGGATCAGTACTGAGGGAGGGTCACACTGTCGGAGGGTCAGTGCTGAGGGAGTGCTGCATTGTCGGAGGATCAGTACTGAGGGAGGGTCACACTGTCGGAGGGTCAGTGCTGAGGGAGTGCTGCATTGTCGGAGGATCAGTACTGAGGGAGTGTCACACTGTCAGAGGGTGAGTGCTGAGGGAGTGCTGCACTGTCGGAGGATCAGTACTGAGGGAGTGTCACACTGTCAGAGGGTGAGTGCTGAGGGAGTGCTGCACTGTCGGAGGATCAGTACTGAGGGAGGGTCACACTGTCGGAGGGTCAGTGCTGAGGGAGTGCTGCATTGTCGGAGGATCAGTACTGAGGGAGTGTCACACTGTCAGAGGGTGAGTGCTGAGGGAGTGCTGCACTGTCGGAGGATCAGTACTGAGGGAGTGTCACACTGTCAGAGGGTGAGTGCTGAGGGAGTGCTGCACTGTCGGAGGATCAGTACTGAGGGAGTGTCACACTGTCAGAGGGTGAGTACTGAGGGAGTGCCGCACTGTCAGAGTGTCAGTGCTGAGGGAGTGCTGCACTGTCAGAGGGTCAATGCTGAGGGAGTGCTGCACTGTCGGAGGATCAGTACTGAGGGAGTGTCACACGGTCAGAGGGTCAGTGCTGAGGGAGTGCCACACTGTCAGAGGGTCAGTGCTGAGGGAGTGCTGCACTGTCGGAGGATCAGTACTGAGGGAGTGTCACACTGTCAGAGGGTCAGTGCTGAGGGAGTGCTGCACTGTCGGAGGATCAGTACTGAGGGAGTGTCACACTGTCAGAGGGTCAGTGCTGAGGGAGTGTCACACTGTCGAAGGGTCAGTGCTGAGGGAGGGCCACACTGTCAGAGGGTCAGTGCTGAGGGAGTGTCACACTGTCAGAGGGTCAATGCTGAGGGAGTGCTGCACTGTCGGAGGATCAGTACTGAGGGAGTGTCACACTGTCAGAGGGTCAGTGCTGAGGGAGTGTCACACTGTCGAAGGGTCAGTGGTGAGGGAGTGCCACACTGTCAGAGGGTCAGTGCTGATGGAGTGCCGCACTGTCAGAGGGTCAGTGCTGAGGGAGTGCCGCACTGTCAGTGGGTCAGTGTTGAGGGAGTGCTGCACTGTCAGTGGGTCAGTGCTGACGGAGTGCTGCACTGTCAGTGGATCAGTGTTGAGGGAGTGCCACACTGTCAGAGGGTCAGTGTTGAGGGAGTGTCACACTGTCAGAGGGTCAGTGCTGAGGGAGTGTCACACTGTCAAACGGTCAGTACTGAGGGAGTGCCGCACTGTCAGAGGGTCAGTGCTGAGGGAGCGCCGCACTGTCAGAGGGTCAGTACTGAGGGAGTGTCGCACTGTCAGAGGGTCAGTGCTGAGGGAGCGCCGCACTGTCAGAGGGTCAGTGCTGAGGGAGTGCTGCACTGTCAGAGGGTCAATGCTGAGGGAGTGCTGCACTGTCGGAGGGTCAGTGTTGAGGGAGTGCTGCACTGTCGGAGGGTCAGTGTTGAGGGAGTGCTGCACTGTCAGAGGGTCAGTGCTGAGGGAGTGCCGCACTGTCAGAGGGTGAGTACTGAGGGAGTGCTGCACTGTCAGAGGATCAGTGCTGAGGGAGTGCCACACTGTCAGAGGGTCAGTGCTGAGGGAGTGCCGCACTGTCAGAGGGTCAGTGCTGAGGGAGTGTCACACTGTCAGAGGGTCAGTGCTGAGGGAGTGCCGCACTGTCAGAGGATCAGTGCTGAGGGAGTGCCACACTGTCAGAGGGTCAGTGCTGAGGGAGTGCCGCACTGTCAGAGGGTCAGTGCTGAGGGAGTGCCACACTGTCAGAGGGTCAGTGCTGAGGGAGTGCCACACTGTCAGAGGGTCAGTGCTGAGGGAGTGCCGCACTGTCAGAGGATCAGTGCTGAGGGAGTGCCACACTGCCTAAGGAAGATGAATTTGTTTGATGTCGTGTGACAGTTTCCTGGGATAATAATTGTGAACCCATTTCACAATAAAATATCTCAGATTTTGTGTTCTGCGCTGAGGGAGTTTGTTTCCTAACCTGGGAGTAAACCATTCTCTGGGAAGAGCCCTGAGAGGAGCACTGTTTTCTCATTCAGTCCCAAATAAGATTATTGGGTTTGGCGGGGAAAACTGGCATAGTCTGATTGGATAAATAGACGAGCAGATACAGCAAGAAGTAAATTTTAAACAAATTACTTAAAATGATCCGTTCAAACACATTACGCTGAAAACCAAACGCTGCAGGGAAACAGGTCAATCTGTGGTGCCTAAAGTAGTGAAGCCATGTATTGGATTAAACGGAGAGGATTTCAATATTTGAAAGAATGTTCATAAGGATTTTGTGTGTTTTAGAAATCAGCAAAGAATGACCAGACATGGATGAGAACAGAAAACCAGCTCATATCAAGTAAACCAGCTCAGAAAGTAAACCAGATGGCTGGAAATTTTATCGAGATATCGATAGAGGTAATAAATATTGTCTCTTTTTGAGATTGAAATGGGAAAAATTCTCTTGAGCAAGAGGGAGCAGGAGAGATATAAACCAATACATTGCATTTGTCTTGTGGAAGATACTACGACATTGTAAAAATAGAAGTAATTGAGAAATTAATTCAAATGAGGAACATCAAGTCATTAATGTCATCAGAGAATGAGTTTGCAAAAAGTGCTCATTAAATATTCCAGCGCTGCCCTGTGCCTTGAAACATGCATCACCCTCTTTGTCTCAAATTGACCCATTGAACCACAGAAATGATACAGTGTAGAAGGTGGCCATTCGGCCCAGCTTGTCCGTGCTGACCCAAAGACACCCAGATGCACTTTCTAATCCCATCTTCCTGCACACGGCCCATAGTCCTGCAGCTTACAGCACTGAAGGTGCAAATCTTAGCAAGTGTTTCTGGTCTCTGCCTCCATCACCAACTCATGCAGTGAATTCCAGCCACCCACCACTCTCTGTGGAAAAAGGTGTTCCTCATGTCCCTCTGATCCTTCTGCCACTTCATTTGAATTCATGACCCAATGGTTTTTGAACCCTCTGCCGAGGGAAACAGATTCCTCCTGTCTAATCGGTCTCTGTCCCTCACAATGTTGGATACCGCGATGACTTCACCCCTCAGCCTTCTCTATTGCAAGGAAAACACCCCAAACCCCTCCAATCTCTCGTCACAGTTACAATTCTCCAGCCCTGGCAACATTCCAGTAAACCTTCTCTCTCTCTCTCCCTCATAGTGATTGTATCCTTCCTATAATGTGGTGACCAGAACTGCGCACAATACTCCAATTCTGACCTCACCAGTCTCTGAGACAGTTTCAACACTGTATCCTGACCTTTGTATTCTCTCCCTTTACCAATGAAGGAGAGTAGTCCATGTGCCTCTATCCAACCTTACCTCCCTGTACAGCTCCCTTTCAGAACCTGGGCAGTTGTGTAGATCACCCACTGACTATTCACAAACTGCTGGCTAGTCTTGGGGTTTTTTTAATGTTAATGACCATTTGATTCTGATTTTCTCTCTGTACTAGCCTTATTTTCCTCTTCATTTCCTTTGCACCTTGTTACATTTGACGAGGTTCCTGCTTGAAGAATTGAATACATCCTCCTTCCTCTGTTTTTGTTTATCCCAGGCAGCCTGCTTTTCACTCCCTCACCTTCCTCCTTCACCTTCCCTCTTGTTGGAATGTTCCTGTGTTTCTGAAACTTCTCTCCCTTGGAAAGATGGCCTGTGGTTCAGCTGCGGTTTCTCCTGTTCAGTTTCTGCTTCCATTCCCCCTGCTCCATCCCTTCACATCCCATTGCAGTTTGTCTTGCTCCAACTGACATCTCTTTCCAATCGCTCCACCGTATGCAGCATTACTCGGTTCAAGTTGTTCCTGTTTTGTACATAGTGGTTAGGTTAGCTCAGTTGGCTGGACAGTTGATTTGTGATGCTAACACTGTGGGTTTAATGCCCATCACCAACTGAGATTACCATGAAGGGCTCTCCTTCTCACTCCTTCACCACCGCTCCCTCACCACCAGACGCCTGGAGGAAGAACGCCTCATCTTCCGCCTCGGAACACTCCAACCCCAGGACATCAATGTGGACTTCAACAGTTTCCTCATTTCCCCTTCCCCCACCTCACCCTAGTTCTAAACTTCCAGCTCAGTAACTGTCCCCATGACTTGTCCGGACTTGTCCTACCTGCCTATCTTCTTTTCCACCTATCCACTCCACCCTCTCCTCCTTGACCTATCACCTTCATCCCCTCCCCCACTCACCCATTGTACTCTATGCTACTCTCTCCCCACCCCCACCCTCCTCTAGCTTATCTCTCCACGCTTCAGGCTCACTGCCTTTATTCCTGATGAAGGGCTTTTGCCCGAAACATCGATTTCGCTGCTTGTTGGATGCTGCCTGAACTGCTGTGCTCTTCCAACACCACTAATCCAAAATCTCCTTCTCAATCTGTCCCCTGTCCTGAGGCATGGTGACCCTCAGGTTAAACCAGCATCAGCCATCTCTCTGTCTCGAATGAGAGAGCAGCCCTTTGGTCTGGTAAAACTATGGCAATACAACAACGTTCCTTATATCGAAAAGGTCAGCTCCATCTTCTCTGGGTGACAAAAACTAGCCCTGCCAATGATGCCCACACCCCCCAGAATTGATTTAATAACGAAACGACAGGTTTAAGTCAACATCTTGCCAGGGAGCTCGATGGGATTTGCAGCGTTGGAATTTAATTACAAAGAATGTGAGCTGGCAGAAATGAATGTTTGTTCAAGTTAATGAAAGCCAGCACTCTGCACCTGGTGTTTGTGTCTAAACATTTCAATAATGAGAAGACCAGGGGGAGGTTTCAGAGATCAGAAAGCAGGATGGGGTTGGAATGAGAATTTACAGCAAATTTTCACCATGCAGTCAGCTCGCTTCACACTATTGATGAGATCCTGTGTAAATCCATCCTCCTCAATCTCTATCAGCTTTCACTAAACAGGCAGTGTCCATTCTTAAACCTTCCTTCCCTAACAGGGGCCTTCCCTCAAATGAAATCTGTCCAATAAAGTGACTTCTCCCCAGCCTGGTCTGCTGAGTGTCCCCAGCTCATGGAGACTCAGGACAGTGAAAATGTTTCACTTCAATCAGCACGGCTTCATCGACAGGAGCTCACACCCAACACATTGTTCAAATTCTTTAAGAAGGTAACAAGTGAGTTAGACAAAGGGGAGTCAGTGGGTGTGATCGTATTGGATTTCCAAAAGGCCTTTGACAAGGCACTGCTCAGGAAGCTGTGAAATAAGATGAGAGCTCGTGGTGTTAGGGGGAAGGTACTGGCATCAATAGGAATTGGCTGACTGGCAGAAGGCAGAGAGTGGGGATAAAGGGGTCTCTTTCAGGATGGCAGCTGGTGACTAGTGGAGTTCCACCGAGGGCAGTGTTGGGATCACAACTGTTCCCGTTATGTATTAACGATCTGGATGGAGGAACTGAGAATGTTGTTGGTAAGTTTGCAGATGAGACAGAGGTAGGTGGAGGGACGGGTAGTGTTGAGGAATTGGGGAGACTGCAGAAGGACTTGGACAGGTTGGGAGAGATGGCAAAGAAGTGGCAGATGGAATATAATGTGGGAAAGTGTGAGGTCATGCACTTTGAAAGGAAGAATAGAGGCACAGACTATTTTCTAAATGGGAAAAGTCCTTAGAAATCTGAAACACAAAGTGACTAAGTCCTAGTTCAGGATTCTCTGTTTATTAAATCATGAGGGTCATGGATAAGGTAAATAGCAACGGTCTTTCCCCTGGGGGTGGGGGAGTCCAGAACTAGAGGGCATAGGTTTAAGGTGAGAAAGGAAAGATTTAAAAGGGACATAAGGGGCAACCTTTTCACACAGAGGGTGGTATGTGTATGGAATGAGCTGCCAGAGGATGTGGTGGAGGCTGGTACAATTGCAACATTTAAGAGGCATTTGGATGGGTATATGATTAGGAAGGTTTTGGAGGGATATGGACCAAGTGCTGGCAAATGGGACTAGGCTAAGTTAGGTATATGGTAGGCGTGGACAAGTTGGACCGAAGGGTCTGTTTCTGTGTTGTACATCTCTATGACTCTAACATGCAGGTTCAGTTGGCAGTTAGGAAAGCAAGTGCAATGTTCACACTGATTTCAAGAGGGCGAGACTACAAGAGCAGAGATGTATTGCTGAGGCTGTATGAGACTCTGGTCAGACTTCATTTGAAGGTTGGGAGCAGTTTTGGGCCCCATATCTATGAAAGAATGAGCTGCTGTTGGAGGGGGTCCAGATGAGATTCATAACAATGATCCCAGGGATAAAGGGCTTGTCATATGAAGAGGGTGTGAGGACACTGGGTCTGTACTCGATGGAGTTTAGAGGGATGAATGAGAGGCCTAGAACAAAGAACAAAGAAACTTTACAGCCCAGGAACAGGCCCTTCGGCCCTCCGAGCCTGGGTTGTTCCAAATCCACTGTCTAGACTTATCGCCCAATTCCTAAGCATCTGTATCCCTCTGCTCCCCATCTACTCCTGCATTTATCCAGACACATCTTAAATGAATCTACCGTGCCTGTCTCTACCACCTCTGCTGGCAATGCGTTCCAAACGCCCACCACCCTCTGTGTGTAGTACTTGCCGCATGTATCCCCCTTAAACTTTCCACCTCTCACCTTGAAAGCGTGACCTCTTGTTATTGAATCCTTCAACCTGGGAAAAAGCTTATTTCTATCTACCCTGTCTATACCCTTCATGATTTTGTAGATCTCAATCAGGTCCCCCCTCAACCTCCTTTCTTCGAATGAAAATAAACCTCACCTACTAAACCTCTCTTCATAGCTAGCACCTTCCATACCAGGCAACATCCTCGTAAACCTTCTCTGCACCCTCTCCAAAGCGTCCACATCCTTTTGGTAATGTGGTGCCCAGAACTGTACACTGTATTCCAAATGCAGCCAAACCAATGTCTTGTACAATTTTAACATGACTTGCCAGCTCTTACACTCAATATCCCGTCCGATGAAGGCAAGCATACCATATGCCTTCTTGACCACTCTATCCACCTGTGCAGCAACCTTCAGGGTACAATGGACCTGCACTCCCAGATCTCTCTGCTCAGCAACTTTTCCCAAGGCTCTTCCATTTACTGTATAATTTGCTCTAGAATTAGTCTTCCAAAAATGCATCACCTCACATTTGTCTGGATTGAACTCCATCTGCTACTTTTCCGCCCAACTCTCCAGTCTATCTATATTCTCCTGTATTCTCTGACAGTCCCTTATGCTTTCTGCTACTTCACAATTTTTGTGTCATCTGCAAACTTGCTGATCAGACCAACAGTGCCCTCTTCCAGATCATTTATGTATATCACAAACAACAGTGGCCCCAACACTGATCCCTGTGGAACACCACTGGGCACCTTTCTCCATTTCGAGAAACTCCCTTCAACTACTACTCTCTGTCTCCTGTTCCTTATCCACCGAGCTAGAACACCCTGCACACCATGTGACTTCACTTTCTCCATTAGTTTACCATGGGGAACCTTATCAAACGCCTTATTAAAGTCCATGTATATGACATCAACAGCCCTTCCTTCATCTATCAACTTGGTCACTTCCTCAAAGAACTCTATTAAGTTGGTAAGGCACGATCTCCCCCGCACAAAACCATGTTGCCTCTCACCGATAAGCCCATTATTTTCCAAATATAAATAGATTTTATCCCTCAGTACCTTCTCTAGCAAGTTTCCCACCATCAATATCAGGCTCACTGGTCTATAGTTACCCAGAATATCCCTACTACCCTTCTTGTACAGGGGGACAACATGAGCAACCCTCCAGTCCTCTGGCACCTCACCTGTGTTTGAGGATGCCACAACGATATCTGTCAGTGCCTCAGCTATTTCTTCTCTCACCTCCCTCAGCAACCTGGGATAGATCCCATCCAGTCCTGGGGATTTGTTCACCTTAATAACCTCTAGCCTACCCAACACATTTTCTCTACTTATGCCAACGTGATCCAGACTAATCAAACTTCTATCTCTAATCTCAGCATTCATCATGTCCCTCTCCTCAGTGAACACTGATACAAAGTAATCGTTCAGAATCTCACCCATTCTCTCAGGTTCAGCACACAGCCTTCCTTCATTATCCCTGAGTGGACCAATCCTTTCTCTAGTTACCTGCTTGCTTCTTATATAAGAATATAAGGCTTTGGGATTCTCCTTAATTCTGCTCGCTGAAGCTATTTCCTGACCCCTTTTAGCCCGCTTGATTCCTAATTTAAGACCTGCCCTACTCTCCCGATATTCCTCCAGGGCCCGTTCTGTTCTTAGCTGCCTGGACCTTATGTACGCTTCCCTTTTCCTCTTGGCTAGTTGCATGATTTCTCCTGTCACCCACAGTTCACGAATCTTGCCCTTCGTATCCTTTGTTTTCAATAGGACATACCTATCCTGCACTATCTTTAACCTATTTTTGAAAGCCTCCCACATCTCAAATGTGGACTTCCCTTCAAATAGCTGTGTCCAATCTACATTTCCCAGCTCCTGCCTAATTCTTATATAATTGGCCTTGGCCCAGTTTAGTACTCTTCCCTTAGGAGCAGGGTCTGGATCAGAGTGGTGCTGGAAAAGCACAGCAGGTCAGGTAAGCATCGAGGAGCAGGAAAATCGACGTTTCGAGCAAAAGCCCCAGCTCTATTCCTGATGAAGAGCTTTTGCCCGAAACGTCAATTTTCCTGCTCCTTGGATGCTGCCTGCCCTGCTGTGCGTTTCCAGCACCACTCTAATCCAGACTCAGGTTTCCAGCATTTGCAGTCCTTGTTTTTACCTTTTCCCTTGGGGCCACTTTCTTCTTTATCTACGAGTATTCTAAAGCTTACAGAATTGTGGTCACTGTTCCCAAAGAAATCCCCCACCGTAACTGCTACTACATGGCCCGGCTCGTTCCCCAGCACCAGGTCCAATATGGCCCCTTCCGTCATCGGACTATTGACATCCTGCTCTAGAAAACTCTCCTGGACACTTCTTACAAATTCTACCCCATCCAGACCTCTGACACTAAGTGTGTCCCAGGCCAATGTTGGAAAAATTAAAATCTCCCATCACCACCACCCTGTTGCCTCGACATATTTCCATAATCTGTTTACCTATTTGTTCTTCTACCTCACACTCACTGTTGGGAAGCCTGTAATACAGCCCCAACAGTGTAACTGCACCCGTCTTATTTCTCAGCTCTCCCCATAATGCCTCACTACCCAAGCCCTCCATAGTGCCCTCCTTTAGCACAGCCGTGATATCATCCCTGACCAACAATGCAACTCCACCCCCTCTTTTACTTCCCTCCCTGTCCTGTCTGAAGCGTCTATATCCTGGAACATTTCGGACTGGATAGAGTGGACATGGAGAAGATGTTTCCACCAGTAGGAGAGACACAGACTTAGAGTGAAGGGACAACTCTTTAGAACTGAGCTAAGGATGAATCTCTTCAGCCAGAAGGTGGGGAATCTGTGGAACTCATTGCCTCAATGGGCTGGGGAGGCCAAGTCACTGAGTGTATTTAAGACAGAGATAGATAGGTTCCTGATCAGGATGGGATCACGGGTTAATGGGAGATGGCAGGAGAATGAGATTGAGAAATATATCAGCCATGATCAAATGGTGAAGCAGATTCAATGGGTTGAATAGCCCAATTCTGCTCCGATATTTATGGTCTATGGTCTAATACACTGGCCAGGGGGGTTCAGGAAGAAAGATGGTGAAAGGAACAAATGTTAGCAATTAAAGCCAATGAGAAACAAACACTGTTTATTGACACATCAGGATCAAGAGCTTAACGTCAGAAACATTCAGGGAAGAGGCCTGAGAGGAGACAGTGTGTGTGCAGAGAGAATGACAAGGTAGCGTTCTGAATGAAGACATTGTTTTTGTCTCCACACGGACAGAGGGGCAGTGAGAACGCTGCTGTTCACCAGGAAGAGGGGGAGATATCGGATGGGGAAGCATAACGAGATCTTCCACATCCTGAAAAACACAGATCAATCCCCAGGGCAGGATGAGCAGTGTCTCAGGATGTAACCCTCTGACAGTGCAGCACTCCCTCAGTACTGACCCTCCGACAGTGCAGCACTCCCTCAGTACTAACCCTCTGACAGTGCAGCACTCCCTCAGCACTGACCCTCTGACAGTGTGGCACTCCCTCAGTACTGACCCTCTGAAAGTGCAGCACTCCCTCAGTACTGACCCTCTGACAGTGCAGCACTCCCTCAGCACTGACCCTCTGACAGTGCAGCACTCCCTCAGCACTGACCCTCTGAAAGTGCGGCACTCCCTCAGCACTGACCCTCTGAAAGTGCGGCACTCCCTCAGTACTGACCCTCTGACAGTGCGGCACTCCCTCAGTACTGACCCTCTGACAGTGTGGCACTCCCTCAGCACTGACCCTCTGACAGTGCAGCACTCCCTCAGTACTGACCCTCTGACAGTGCGGCACTCCCTCAATACTGACCCTCTGACAGTGCAGCACTCCCTCAGTACTGACCCTCTGACAGTGCGGCACTCCCTCAGCACTGACCCTCCGACAGTACAGTACTCCCTCAGCACTGACCCTCTGACAGTGCAGCACTCCCTCAGTACTGACCCTCTGACAGTGCAGCACTCCCTCAGCACTGACCCTCTGACAGTGCGGCACTCCCTCAGCACTGACCCTCTGACAGTGTAGCACTCCCTCAGCACTGACCCTCTGACAGTGCAGCACTCCCTCTGGGTTGCTCTGCGATTTTCAGACTGATTTATTTGTTGGCCTGGGTCTTGAACCCTGGGCCTTATTGTCCGTCTCTCGTTCTGTTCGATATTAAATGTGTGGCAGGGAGGGGGAGGGGTAAAACAGAGGAGGGTCAACGGGAGACAGACAGGAAATGGAACTGAGATCTCATCACTCAAACAGAAAAATCTATTGATTGATGAGAGGGTCAGGGGTCAGTCAGTCATTGCAACAACAAGATGAAATCATACTTCGATCCTCTTGTCTCTCAGTTCATGACATTCCCAGAGGGAATCGCCCCATTAGGGATTCTGCTCCAGGAGAATCGAGCCGGATCAGGGTGAATATCCAAGCAGTTGTCCAGGGTGGGGGGGGGGAGGGGTGGTGGGTGGAGGGGGAGGGGGATATTGGCCAGGGTTCAGGTTAATGGAGAGAGGGGGGAGTGCGTAGGGAGTGGGATATTAGTCATGGTCTGGGTTAATGGAGGGAGGGGGGAGTGGGTAGGGAGGGGGATATTGGTCGGGGTCTGGGTTAATGGAGGGTGGGGGGAGTGGGTAGGGAGGGGGATATTGGTCGGGGTCCAGGTTAATGGAGGGTGGGGGGAGTGGGTAGGGAGGGAGATATTGGTCGGGGTCCAGGTTAATGGAGGGTGAGGGGAGTGGGTAGGGAGGGGGATATTGGTCGGGGTCTGGGTTAATGGAGGGTGGGGGGAGTGGGTAGGGAGGGGGATATTGGTCGGGGTCCAGGTTAATGGAGGGTGGGGGGAGTGGGTAGGGAGGGAGATATTGGTCGGGGTCCAGGTTAATGGAGGGTGAGGGGAGTGGGTAGGGAGGGGGATATTGGTCAGGGTCTGGGTTAATGAGGAGGACGTCCACAGCCCCAGCGGGAACCCTGGTCTCAGGTCGCTGTTCCCTCACAGTGTTCCAGGGAATGGACTGTGAGATTCCAGAGTGAATGTTCAGATTATAATCCCAGCCTCGAATAGACTCCCTTCCAAAGGGGAAAACCTGAGGGAATCCCAGAAATTTACAGCTCAGAGAAGGCCATTCAGCCCATCATGTCAAATTAAAGTCCTTTGGAATTGAGGGATAGGATTCCAAGACAGGTCTAGGGATAATTGGAGAGACTTTGAAAGAGCTGGCAGGGACACAATGGAACGAATAGCCTCATCCTGTGCTGTCTGACTGTTGGAACAGTAGACAGAGAAATGGATCCTGATATTAACAATCACAAAGGCATGTAGTTATTGTCTTCTCTGTGTGAACAACCACCTTCATTAGAATTTCCTGTTGTATTTGCTCCTTACCAACACCGCCTGTGTGGAAAATTACTTCTTTGTTTGGAAAGAGTTCTGGAATATCACGAGGTACTCAATGCTCATATGGAAATGAAAGTCTTTGTTTGAAAGATGAGACCCAGAAACCCCCACATTCACCAGATGTCACGACTCAATTGGATTTTCATAATTGGTGCTGGGATTCAGAAATAATTAGTTGTCAGCGTTTTAGCCGAGCAAGTTCGGGAGTGTGTTTTAACAGAATTGTGATAATTCTCCCTTTAAGTCGACAGTCCCTGACAGCCTCACAACACGTAGTAAATTCGCTGAGACAAGGATTCCACATCCCCTATCAAACTCACCAACAGAACGAGTGAGATCGTCCTGACACTTTGGAAATTATCAGTGAGAACGCACTTAGACACACGGAATAGCTCCTTACATACACCACACACCGCATCAAATACACCACACACCGCATCAAATACACCACACATCGCATCATATACACCATACACCGCATCAAATACACCACAGACCTCATCAAATACACCACACACCTCATCAAATACACCTCACACCGCATCAAATAAACCACACACCGCATCAAATACACCACACACCTCATCAAATACACCACACACATCATCAAATACACCACACACCTCATCAAATACACCACACACATCATCAAATACACCACACACCTCATCGAATACACCAAACACTTCACCAAATACACCAAACACCTCATCAAATACACCACACACCGTATCAAATACACCACACACCTCATCAAATACACCACACACCTCATTGAATACACCAAACACTTCACCAAATACACCAAACACCTCATCAAATACACCACACACCGTATCAAATACACCACACACCTCATCAAATACACCACACACCTCATCAAATACACCACACACCGCATCAAATACACCAAACACCTCATCAAATACACCACACACCGCATCAAATACACCACACACCTCATCATATACACCACACACCGCATCAAATACACCAAACACCTCATCAAATACACCAAACACCTCATCAAATACACCACACACCGCATCAAATACACCACACACCGCATTATATACACCACACACCACATCAAATAAACCACACACCGCATCAAATACACCACACACCTCATCATATACACCACACACCGCATCAAATACACCAAACACCTCATCAAATACACCACACGCCGCATCAAATACACCAAACACCTCATCAAATACACCACACACCTCATCAAATACACCACACACCGCATCAAATACACCACACACCTCATCATACACACCACACACCGCATTATATACACCACACACATCATCAAATACACCACACACCGCATCATATACACCACACACCTCATCCAATACACCACACACCTCATCAAATACACCACACACCGCATCAAATACACCACACACCGCATCAAATACACCAAACACTTCATCAAATACACCACACACCTCATCAAATACACCACACACCACATCATATACACCACACACCGCATTATATACACCACACACCTCATCAAATACACCACACACCGCATCATATACACCACACACCTCATCCAATACACCACACACCTCATCAAATACACCACACACCGCATCAAATACACCACACACCATATCAAATACACCACACACCGCATCATATACACCACACACTGCATCATATACACCAAACACCTCATCAAATACACCAAACACCTCATCATATACACCACACACCTCATCAAATACACCACACACCTCATCAAATACACCACACACCTCATCAAATACACCACACACCTCATCAAATACACCACACACCTCATCAAATACACCACACACCTCATCATATACACCACACACCTCATCAAATACACCACACACCGCATTATATACACCACACACCTCATCAAATACACCACACACCTCATCAAATACACCACACACCGCATTATATACACCACACACCTCATCAAATACACCACACACCGCATTATATACACCACACACCTCATCAAATACACCACACACCTCATCAAATACACCACACACCTCATCAAATACACCACACACCTCATCAAATACACCACACACCTCATCAAATACACCACACACCTCATCATATACACCACACACCTCATCAAATACACCACACACCTCATCAAATACACCACACACCTCATCAAATACACCTCACACCTCATCAAATACACCACACACCTCATCATATACACCACACACTGCATCAAATATACCACACACCTCATCAAATACACCACACACCGCATTATATACACCACACACCTCATCAAATACACCACACACCTCATCAAATACACCACACACCTCATCAAATACACCACACACCTCATCATATACACCACACACCTCATCAAATACACCACACACCTCATCAAATACACCACACACCTCATCAAATACACCACACACCGCATCAAATACACCACACACCTCATCATACACACCACACACCGCATTATATACACCACACACATCATCAAATACACCACACACCGCATCATATACACCACACACCTCATCCAATACACCACACACCTCATCAAATACACCACACACCGCATCAAATACACCACACACCGCATCAAATACACCAAACACTTCATCAAATACACCACACACCTCATCAAATACACCACACACCACATCATATACACCACACACCGCATTATATACACCACACACCTCATCAAATACACCACACACCGCATCATATACACCACACACCTCATCCAATACACCACACACCTCATCAAATACACCACACACCGCATCAAATACACCACACACCATATCAAATACACCACACACCGCATCATATACACCACACACTGCATCATATACACCAAACACCTCATCAAATACACCAAACACCTCATCATATACACCACACACCTCATCATATACACCAAACACCTCATCAAATACACCACACACCACATCATATACACCACACACCGCATTATATACACCACACACCTCATCAAATACACCACACACCTCATCAAATACACCACACACCGCATCATATACACCACACACCTCATCATATACACCACACACCTCATCATATACACCACACACTGCATCAAATACACCACACACCTCATCATATACACCACACACCTCATCAAATACACCACACACCTCATCAATTACACCAAACACCACATCAATTACACCAAACACCACATCAATTACACCATACGCCGTATCACATACACCACACAACTCAAACATAACAGACAACAAATACAGCAAACAACTCCTCAAATGCACAGAATGGACAGTTCAGAAACATTTTCCATTCATAGGTATTGGGATCTGGGTGTCACTGGTTGGGCCCATCATTTATTGCCCATCCCTAGTTGCCCCTTGAGAAGGTGGGGGTGAGCTGCCTTCTTGAACCGCTGCAGTCCATGTGCTGTAGGGTGACTTACAATACCCTAAAAGAGGGAATTCTAGGATTCTGACCCAACGATACTGAGGGAACGGTGATATATTTCCAAGTCAGGATGGTGAGTGGCTTGGAGGGGAACTCGCAAGGGATAGCTCCTTACATACACCACACACCACATCAAATACACCACACACCGCATCAAATACACACACACCTCATCAAATACACCACACACCGCATCAAATACACACACACCTCATCAAATACACCACACACCGCATCAAATACACACACACCTCATCAAATACACCACACACCTCATCAAATACACCACACACCGCATCAAATACACACACACCTCATCAAATACACCACACACCTCATCAAATACACCACACACCTCATCAAATATACCGAACACCTAACCACCCTCCTCTAGCTTATCTCTCCATGCTTCTGGCTCTCTGCCTTGATTCCTGATGAAGGGCTTTTGCCCGAATGGTCGATTTTCCTGCTCCTCGGATGCTGCCTGAACTGCTGTGCTCTTCCAGCACCACTAATCCAGAATCTGGTCTCCAGCATCTGCAGTCATTGTTTTTACATAATCATATACACCACACACCTCATCAAATACACCACACGCCTCATCAAATACACCACACACCTCATCAAATACACCACACACCTCATCAAATACACCACACACCTCATCATATACACCACACACCTCATCATATACACCACACGCCTCATCAAATACACCACACACTGCATCAAATACACCACACACCTCATCAAATACACCACACACTGCATCAAATACACCACACACCTCATCATATACACCACACACCGCATCAAATACACCACACACCTCATCATATACACCACACACCTCATCAAATACACCACACACCTCATCATATACACCACACACCTCATCATATACACCACACGCCTCATCAAATACACCACACACTGCATCAAATACACCACACACCGCATCAAATACACCACACACCGCATCAAATACACCACACACCGCATTATATACACCACACACCTCATCAAATACACCACACACCTCATCAAATACACCACACACCGCATTATATACACCACACACCTCATCAAATACACCACACACCGCATTATATACACCACACACCTCATCAAATACACCACACACCTCATCAAATACACCACACACCTCATCAAATACACCACACACCGCATTATATACACCACACACCTCATCAAATACACCACACACCTCATCAAATACACCACACACCGCATTATATACACCACACACCTCATCAAATACACCACACACCGCATTATATACACCACACACCTCATCAAATACACCACACACCTCATCAAATACACCACACACCTCATCAAATACACCACACACCTCATCAAATACACCACACACCTCATCAAATACACCACACACCTCATCATATACACCACACACCTCATCAAATACACCACACACCTCATCAAATACACCACACACCTCATCAAATACACCACACACCTCATCAAATACACCACACACCTCATCATATACACCACACACCTCATCAAATACACCACACACCTCATCAAATACACCACACACCTCATCAAATACACCACACACCTCATCAAATACACCACACACCTCATCAAATACACCACACACCTCATCATATACACCACACACCTCATCAAATACACCACACACCGCATTATATACACCACACACCTCATCAAATACACCACACACCTCATCAAATACACCACACACCGCATTATATACACCACACACCTCATCAAATACACCACACACCGCATTATATACACCACACACCTCATCAAATACACCACACACCTCATCAAATACACCACACACCTCATCAAATACACCACACACCTCATCAAATACACCACACACCTCATCAAATACACCACACACCTCATCATATACACCACACACCTCATCAAATACACCACACACCTCATCAAATACACCACACACCTCATCAAATACACCTCACACCTCATCAAATACACCACACACCTCATCATATACACCACACACTGCATCAAATATACCACACACCTCATCAAATACACCACACACCGCATTATATACACCACACACCTCATCAAATACACCACACACCTCATCAAATACACCACACACCTCATCAAATACACCACACACCTCATCATATACACCACACACCTCATCAAATACACCACACACCTCATCAAATACACCACACACCTCATCAAATACACCACACACCTCATCAAATACACCACACACCTCATCATATACACCAAACACCTCATCAAATACACCACACAACACATCATATACACCACACACTGCATCAAATATACCACACACCTCATCAAATACACCACACAACACAAATACAACAGACAACAAATACTCCAAACACCTCCTTAAATACATGGAATAGCTAATCAAATACAATAAACACCTAATCAAATACACCACCCAAGTCACCAAACTGAACAGTTCAGAAATTATTTGCCTCATTCGTGGGTAAATGGATATGGGGTCACTGGCTGGTCCTGGCATTTATTGACCGTCCCCTTGAGAAGGTGGGTGTGAGCTGCCTTCTTGAACCACTGTAGTCAATGTGGGAGTGAATTCCAGGATTTTGACCCAGCGACAGTGAAGGAAGGGGTAGATATTTCCAAGTCAGGATGGTGAGTGGCTTACAGTCATAGAGTCTCATATACATCAGACTCTATGTATACAGCATTGAAACAGACCCTTCGGTTCAACCCGTCCATGCCGACCAGATATCCCAACCCAATCTAGTCCCACCTGCCAGCACCCGGCCCATATCCCTCCAAACCTTTCCTATTCATATACCCATCCAAATGCCTCTTAAATGTTGCAATTGTACCAGCCTCCACCACATCCTCTGGCAGCTCATTCCTTACACATACCACCCTCTGTGTGAAAAGGTTGCCCCTTAGGTCTCTTTTATATCTTTCCCCTCTCACCCTAAACCTATGCCCTCTAGTTCTGGACTCCCTCACCCCAGGGAAAAGACTTTGTCTATTTATCCTATCCTAGCCCCTCACGATTTTATAAACCTCTATAAGGTCACCCCTCAGCCTCCAACAGGGAAAACAGCCCCAGCCTGTTCAGCCTCTCCCTATAGCTCAAATCCTCCAAACCTGGCAACATCCTTGTAAATCTTTTCTGAACCCTTTCAAGTTTCATAGAACATAGACAATAGAACATTACAGCACAGAACAAGCCCTTCGGCCCTCGATGTTGTGCCACCCTGTCATACTAATCTGAAGCCCATCCCACCTACACTATTCCATGTACGTCCATTTGCCTGCCCAATGACGACTTAAATGCACTTAAACTTGGTGAATCTACTACCGTTGCAGGCAAAACATTCCATGCCCTTACTACTCTCAGAGTAAAGAAACTACCTCTGACATCTGTCCTATATCTATTACCCCTCAATTTAAACCTATGCCCCCTCATGCTCACTGTCACCATACTTGGAAACAGGCTCTCCTTGTCCACCCTATCACGACATCCTCACGATAGGAAGGAGACCAGAATTGCACGCAATATTCCAACAGTGGCCTAACCAATGTCCTGTACAGCCGCAACATGACCTCCCAACTCCTGTACTCAATACTCTGACCAATAAAGGAAAGCATACCAAATGCCTTCTGCACTATCCTATCAACCTGTGACTCCACTTTCAAGGAGCTATGAACCTGCACTCCAAGGTCTCTGTTCAGCAACATTCCCTCGGACCTTACCATTAAGTGCATAAGTCCTGCTAAGATTTGCTTTCCCAAAATGCAGCATCTCACATTTATCTGAATTAAACTCCATTTGCCACTTCTCAGCCCATTGGCCCATCTGATCCAGATCCTGTTGTAATCTGAGGTAACCCTCTTCGCTGTCCACTACACCTCCAATTTTGGTGTCATCTGTAAACTTACTAACTGTACCTCTTATACTCACATCCAAATCATTTATATCATTGTCGAAAGGTAGTGGAGGGGATTGTGCAGGGGGTGGTGCTCCCATGTATCTGCTGCCCTTATCCTTCTCGATGGAAGTGGTCATGGGTTGAAAAGGTGCTAAGGAACCTTGCTGAATTTCTGTAGTGCATTTTGTAGACAGCACACTCTGCTGTTACTGAGCGTCGGTGGTGCAGGGAGTGGATGTTGGTGGGTGTGGTGCCAATCAAATAGGCTGCTTTATCCTGGATGGTGTCAAACTTCTTGAGTATTGTTGGAGCTGCACCCATCCAGGCAAGTGGGGAGTATTCCATCCCACTCCTGACTTTGACCGCTTCAGGAGTGGTGAATGGTGCTGAACATTCTGCAATCATTGGTGAACATCCCCACTTCTGACCTTTTGACAGAGGGAAGGTCATTGATGAAGCACCTGTAGGTTGTTGGGCCCAGGATACTCCCCTGGAGAACTCTGACAAAGATATCAAACTTCTTTAGTCACACTGTATCCAGTACCCAGTGCCCGTCTCTCTCTGGGTCACACTGTATCCAGTGCCCAGTGCCCATCTCTCTCTAGGTCACACTGTATCCAGTGCCCAGTGCCCATCTCTCTCTGGGTCACACTGTATCCAGTGCCCAGTGCCCATCTCTCTCTAGGTCACACTGTATCCAGTGCCCAGTGCCCATCTCTCTCTGGGTCACACTGTATCCAGTACCCAGTGCCCGTCTCTCTCTGGGTCACACTGTATCCAGTGCCCAGTGCCCATCTCTCTCTAGGTCACACTGTATCCAGTGCCCAGTGCCCATCTCTCTCTGGGTCACACTGTATCCAGTGCCCAGTGCCCATCTCTCTCTAGGTCACACTGTATCCAGTACCCAGTGTCCATCTCTCTCTGGATCACACTGTATCCAATGTCCAGTGCCCATCTCTCTCTGGGTTACACTGTACCCAGTGCCCAGTGCCTATCTCTCTCTAGGTCACACTGTATCCAGTGCCCAGTGCCCATCTCTCTCTGGGTCACACTGTATCCAGTGCCCGTCTCTCTCTGGGTTACACTATATCCAATACCCAGTGCCCATCTCTCTCTGGGTTACACTATATCCAATACCCAGTGCCCATCTCTCTCTGGGTCACACTGTATCCAGTACCCAGTGCCCATCTCTCTCTGGGTCACACTGTATCCAGTACCCAGTGCCCATCTCTCTCTGGGTCACACTGTATCCAGTACCCAGTGCCCATCTCTCTCTGGTCACACTGTATCCAGTACCCAGTGCCGTCTCTCTCTCCTGGGTCACACTGTATCCAGTACCCAGTGCCCATCTCTCTCTAGGTCACACTGTATCGCAGTACCCAGTGCCCATCTCTCTCTGGGTCACACTGTATCCAGTACCCAGTGCCCGTCTCTCTCTGGGGTCACACTGTATCCAGTGCCCAGTGCCCATCTCTCTCTCTGGGTCACACTGTATCCAGTACCCAGTGCCCGTCTCCTCTCTGGGTCACACTGTATCCAGTGCCCAGTGCCCATCTCTCTCTAGGTCACACTGTATCCAGTGCCCAGTGCCCATCTCTCTCTGGGTCACACTGTATCCAGTGCCCAGTGCCCATCTCTCTCTAGGTCACACTGTATCCAGTACCCAGTGTCCATCTCTCTCTGTATCACACTGTATCCAATGTCCAGTGCCCATCTCTCTCTGGGTTACACTGTACCCAGTGCCCAGTGCCTATCTCTCTCTAGGTCACACTGTATCCAGTGCCCAGTGCCCATCTCTCTCTGGGTCACACTGTATCCAGTGCCCGTCTCTCTCTGGGTTACACTATATCCAATACCCAGTGCCCATCTCTCTCTGGGTCACACTGTATCCAGTACCAGTGCCCATCTCTCTCTGGGTCACACTGTATCCAGTACCCAGTGCCCATCTCTCTCTGGTCACACTGCATCCAGTACCCAGTGCCCATCTCTCTCTGGGTCACACTGTATCCAGTACCCAGTGCCCATCTCTCTCTGGGTCACACTGTATCCAGTACCCAGTGCCCGTCTCTCTCTCTGGGTCACACTGTATCCAGTACCCAGTGCCCGTCTCTCTCTCTGGGTCACACTGTATCCAGTACCCAGTGCCCATCTCTCTCTAGGTCACACTGTATCCAGTGCCCAGTGCCCATCTCTCTCTGGGTCACACTGTATCCAGTACCCAGTGCCCATCTCTCTCTCTGGGTCACACTGTATCCAGTACCCAGTGCCCGTCTCTCTCTGGGTCACACTGTATCCAGTGCCCAGTGCCCATCTCTCTCTGGGGTCACACTGTATCCAGTACCCAGTGCCCGTCTCTCTCTGTGAGGTGCCCAATTTACTTGCAGTTGTTGCTGTTTGTTTGTTTTGTTCCCTCTTGGTGAGTTTTACTCAATCCCAGGAGAAGAAACCCTCTGTCCAATCATTCAATCAATCAATCGCAGTAAAGTGGAACAGGATTTCAATCCTTTGAGCTGCTGCCAGAGATTAATCAGATTGGAGGTTTACCGAGTAGTCAGCACGATATTCCACTTGCCTCTCCGGGGATGGATGATGATAGACAGATGTTTTTCCAGCCCCACACTCCCCGTAGCGGGCCAGCCGCTGCATCTCCTGGCTCTGCCTTTGCCAGCTCCAGCTTGACAATTCAGAGCCTGCCCTGGCTGAGGTCTCACTAACACACAGCATGTCCCACCCCCAGACTGTCCCCTCACTCACTGAGCCCACGTACAACTCTTTATTCCCATTCCTCAATGAACTGAATGGAATTGGCAGCTGCTGTCTGGGATTTGATCTCAGGATCATTAGGCTGACTATCGGCATTCCCAATTTAATAACATCCCCCGATATGTTCCTGTTTCTGACAGCTCATTTACATCACATTTCAGCCAATTCACTATTTCAATAAACTCCACTGAAATGTGAACTGGATTACCTTTATCCCATTTCACTCTGACTCAAACACACATTTTCGGAATTAATCTGATTGAGGTTTTGCTGATTTGCTGAAGCTTTGGGAGATTGAATCTGTCTCTCCTACAATTTCTTTTGTGAAACCGTGTCTGTCACTGTGTGTGTGTTTCAGCTGGGAATTGTCAGCTCACTGTTTAAACCAGAAACAGAGAGAGAGAGAGGCCGGGGTGGAAATGGCCAAACTGTTTGTCTTACATCAGCATCAGGGGAAACCTCGAACCTAACACTGAGAGTCTGGAACAGGACGCTTAGAAATTAATGCAGGGTTTAGGCAGAGCCAGTATGGAGTTAGGGAAAGGGAAATCTGATGGAGATTGTTAGGAGCTGAACCGGATAAAGGTTGGGGGGTGGAGGGCGGGGGGAGGCTGCTAGATGTGGGATGTTTAGATTTATCAGAAAGCTTTTGATAAAGTTCCACATGAGAGACTTGTGAAGAAGATGACAAGATGTGGGATTCAGGGGGAGAACCTGAGATTGATTGTGAAAGAGTGAATCGATAGAAAACAGACAGGAGGATTAAATAGGTCCCTCTCAGGATAGCAGGCTGGGAGTAGTCATGTTCCACATGGATCAGTGATTGAATCCTGGCTATTCCCAATCTGCCTCCATCACTTTGATGTGATTTGTTGCAAACACAGATGAGGGAGGGAGTGTGAGTTGTGAGGAGGATGTACAAAGACACACAAAGGGGATTTTGGAGAAGCTCACTGAGTGAGCGGGACATTTAGCAGATGGAACACAATGTGGAGAAGAATGGGAGGTTCTCAGCCTGACAGGAAATCAGAAATACAGAGCTTTCCCTAAATAGTGCGAGGCTGGGAAGTGAGGAAGTTCCAAGGCACTCGGATGTCCTTGTTCAGGAATTACTGAAAGGTAGCGTGCAGGGACAGCAAGGAAGGAATGCAACAAATGATGTGTTAGCCTTTATTCCTGGAGAGTTGGTTGTATCACAGTAACACTGTCTCACTGTAATTAGTTTTTAAACCACACAGCCCTGGTGGTGGACTCTAACCTGGTGTTGGGTGATTTTATAACTTTGTCCATCCCAGTCCCACATTGGCTGCTCCACATCACTGTAAATCATATCGAGTCCTGGTGAGGTTGTGCCTGGAGTCCTGTGTGCTGTTTCAATCCTCCTTCCCTCGGGATAGACAGAGCTGTCAGGCAGGGAGGGTGGGGGGGGGGGAGGAGTGTGTCAGACTGATGCTGGGAACAGGTGGGATTCTCCTCATGGCAGCAGTGAAATAAACAGGGCCTGGACCCCCCTGCAACTCAGGGAACGAGAGTTGAGGTGAGCTCGTTCAAAAATCCTAAATTCTTCCAGGGCTCGACAGTGGAGGGGCAGAATGGTCTCCCAGGAGCTGGGGGGAGTTCAGGCTCAGAGCACAGAGTGTCAGGATAAAGGGCAGGCCGTTCAGCACCGAGGTGGGGAATGAGGAAGCTTCACTCTCAGAGAGAGAGGGATATGAGAGAGAGTGAGAGAGAGAGAGAGGAGAGCGTGAGGAGAGAAGAGAGAGAGAGTGTGAGTGGAGAGTGAGAGATGAGTAGAGTGAGAGAGAGAGAGAGAGTGAGAGAGAGTGAGAGTGAGAGTGAGAGTGAGAGAGGAGTGAGAGTGAGAGAGGAGAGAGAGTGAGAGAGAGAGTGCAAGAAGAGAGTGAGTGAGAGAGTGAGAGAAGAGTAGAGAGTGAGAGAGAGTGATGAGAGAGAGTGAGAGAGAGAGTGAGTGAGAGAGAGGAGAGAGGAGAGAGAGAGAGAAGTGAGAGAGAGAGAGAGAGAGAGAGAGAGAGAGTGAGAGAGAGAGAGAGAGAGAGGGAGAGTGTGAGGAGAGTGAGAGGAGAGAGAGAGAGAGGAGAGAGAGAGTGAGTGAGAGTGAGTGGAGAGAGTGAGAGAGAGAGAGAGAGAGAGTGAGAGAGAGAGTGAGAGTGAGTGAGAGAAGGAGAGAGAGAGAGAGAGGAGAGAGTAGAGAGAGAGAAGAGTGAGGAGAGAGATGAGGACGAGGGAGAGTGAGAGAGAGGAGAGAGTGAGAGAGAGTGAGAGGAG
>NC_092745.1:134023818-134098818 GCF_047496795.1 Chiloscyllium punctatum
TGTCCCTCTCTCCCTGCCTCCTGTCCTAGTTCTGGGTGACCCGTTTAAATTTTATTTCGAGCCTTCTGCCGCTTCCGTCTGTAACTGGAGTGTACGAGTGCGCGCGCAGGGCTGGCGGCGGGGGACGCGTACGGGTGAGGCGAGAGCGCGCACTGTGGCCGGGTGCTCGCGGACAGGAACTTGGTGCTGAGTGTGTAATCGGGAGAATTGCCCTCAGCCTGACACTGCAGGACATTACCGGTCTCTAACTGCCCCTGGACTTGGGCAATAAACCCTTCTCTAAGCCAAGGAGCTACAAGTCCCACCAACACAGTCACAAACTCACCCCCCTGTTCAGATAATTGTGTCAGATCCCAGTTTTAATGTCACCGACTTTAGTTCCAGTTTCAACACCACTGCACACTCCAAACAGTCACAGTTTATATAGCAATTTGATGCAAATACCATTCCACATTTCCCTGGTATCAAAACGGCTCTATCACATTACTCGTTTTTTATTCATTCATGGGATCTGGGTGTCACTGGCTGGGCCCAATATTTCCTGCCTGTCCCTAGTTGCCCCTTGAGAAGGTGGGGGTGAGCTGCCTTCTGGAACTGCGACAGTCCATGTGCTGTAGGTAGACCCAAAATGCCCTTAGGGAGGGAATTCCAGGATTTTGACCCAGTGAAGGAATAGCAATATATTTCCAACTCAGGATGGTGAGTGGCTTGGGGGTACCTTGGAAGGGGTGGGCTTCCGATGTATCTGCTGCCCTTGTCCTGCTAGATGGAAGTGGTCATGCATTTGGAAGGTGCTGTCTAAGGATTTTTTTGTTGAATTCCTGCAGTGCATCTTGTGGATAGTACACACTGCTGTTACTGAGCGTCGGTGGGGGAGGGAGGGGATGGTTCTGGCTGGGCTACGTTGCCTGGGATGGTGTTGAGCTTCTCAAGTGTTGTTGGTGGTACTCTCATTTGTGTCTTGTTTGTGTCTTTGCTGATTTTGCTACTTTCCTCTCATCTGAGTGAACCCTTTTTCTCATTTGCCCCCATTCTATATCTCAATCTCTCCTTTACCATCATTTCTACTCCTGGACAGGTTCACAAGATGATACACTCGGTCCTCCTCTCCCTCTTCATCAAGTCATACAGTACAGAAGAGGCCTTTCAGCCCATCAAAGCTGCATGGACCAATCTACACTAGTCCCACTCTCTAGCACTTGGCCCATAGTGTTGAATCATTCAAATGCTTATCAAGATTTGTTCCTTTTGTACCTGCTAGAAGCTTCTCTTTTCCTCATGAATATTCCTCCACATCCAGGGTTCTCTGGGCTTGTTATTCTGACATTTCACCTTGAAGAGAATAGGGACATGACTCCCCTGAGTAACTTTTGAATGTCTCACACTGTTCTCCTGTAGGTTTACCATCAAGTAGCTGTTACCAATCTATTTCTACCTTATCTTAATAAAATTTCCCTTATCCCAATGCAAATCCCTTTCTTGCTGGCTACCTATTTTTCTTTTCCATAATAAACTTGAAGCGAATGGTGAACAATAAATGTCTTCAGTACAGATTCCAGCATCTGTAATAACTTTCTCCTGAAATGATTTGGTGTTGTGGTCTCTACCAACGAAATCCTCCACACTGCCCACTGGAGCACTTTGCCGGCTTCACTCCCCAGAATGATATTCAGCACTGCACCGCCCCTTGTGGGCTATCTTCATGCTGATATAAAAAGCTCTCCTGAACACATTTCAAGAAATCTGTCCCTCTAGATCCTTTACGCTATGACAAATTAATATTGGGAAGTTTAAAGCTTCTAATATAATCATCTTGTTATTGTTTTAACAAACCTCAGTGAATTGTCTGTATATTTGCTCCTGTATTGCCTCTGACTGTTTGGGTGGGGGAATCTATAATACACTCCTCAGTGTGTCTGCCTCTGTTTATTCCTAAATTCTATCCACAAATCCCCTCAATTAATGCGATACTGTGTATACACATTAATATTGAAACAGATTAAAGTATGTTAATAATGGGATATTCTGCAACTAACATGAGGGTGGCACGGTGGCTCAGTGGTTAGCACTGCTGCCTCACAGCACCAGGGTCCCAGGTTCGACTGCAGCCTCGGGCAGACTGTTTGTGTGGAGTTTGCACATTCTCCCAGTGTCTGTGTGGGTTTCCTCCCACAGTCCAAAGATGTGCAGGTTAGGTGGATTGGCCATGTTAAATTGCCCATAGGTTAGGTGCAGTAATCAGAGGGAAATGGGTCTGGGTGGGTTATTCTCTGGAGGGTTGGTGTGGACTTGTTGGGCCGAAGGGCCTGTTTTCACACTGTAGGGAATCTAATCTAATGACCCTTCCAATGGACCTCTCCTCCTTTCTGCAGTCACTAACTCCTTAATTAATAATGTAACTCCTCCTAATCTTTTACACCCTCCCCTGTCCTGCCTGAAAATCCCGAACCCTGGAATGTTGGGTAATTAGTCCTGCCCCTCCCTCAGCCATGTCTGTGATGGCAACAACATCACAACTCCATGTGTCAATCCACGCCCTTAACCCGTCTGTCTGACCAATAATACTCCTCACATTAAAGTACAGGCCATCCAGCCTCACCTTACTGCCTTGAATCTCAATGTGACTGAACTCCCTCTGCTGTGGTTCCTTTACTAAAGTATGCTGTGACCCCATTGCCCTAACACTCTGTATCCCCTCCCCAATTGGCAAACCCCACCGTAAGGATTTTGGTGATATTCTGGTTCGCGTGCAGACTGTCCCCTTGTTCAGCTCCCACCTTCCCCAGAAACAGTCCCAGTGACCCAGGATCTAAAACCCTCCCTCCTGCACCAACTCTTCAGCTGCTCTTTCATCTGCAACAATCACCAGCAATGTCAACAACATTAAAAAACATTTTCCAGTGCCTTCCAGTGCCTTTCAGTTCTGAAAAAGGATCACTGGACTCAAAACATTAACTCTGTTTCCCTTGACACAGATGCTGCCAGACCTGCGAATCTTCTCCAGCACTCTGTATTTGTTTCAGATTTCCAGCATCTACAATATTTTACTTTTATTTTGAATCTAATTGTGTATTGCCCTCATGTTAGTTGTAGAATATCCCATTATTAACATACTTTAATCTGTTTCAATATTAACGTATATACACAGTATCACAGTATAAATGCCATTGTCTAATGGTCCAGTCTTAATATGGTTTTATAATGTCTATGTATTAAAGTAATTTCACACTATCCCTGTTTTATTCTAATTGTATATTATCTCAACGTAAATATTATTTTATTTTATCTTTGTATTAATGTATTTGAACACTCTATCACCATTCACAGTGATTCACCATGAATGTATTTGGACTCTATTCAAGTGTTAATGAAATTATAGACTATCTCAGTTTGACTGCAATTGTAACACTATCTACATTAATATAATTTCAAAGAACAGTACAGCACAGGAACAGACCCTTCACCCCACCAAGACTGCACCAATACATGGTCTTTTTCTAAACTACAAACTTTTTTCCTCTACATGCTCTGTATCCTTGTGTCTCTCAAGATGATTCTTAAATATTGCTATTGTATTCCACTCCACCACATCTTCTAGCAGCACATTCCAGTCACTTACCATCCTCTGTGCAAAACTCCTGCCTCTCACAACTCCTTCAAACTTAGAACATAGAACATAGAACATAGAAGAATACAGCGCAGTACAGGCCCTTCGGCCCTCGATGTTGCACCGATCCAAGCCCACCTAACCTACACTAACCCACTATCCTCCATATACCTATCCAATGCCCGCTTAAATACCCATAAAGAGGGAGAGTCCACCACTGCTACTGGCAGGGCATTCCATGAACTTACGACTCGCTGAGTGAAGAACCTACCCCTAACATCAGTCCTATATCTACCCCCCCTTAATTTAAAGCTATGCGCCCTTGTAATAGCTGACTCCATACGTGGAAAAAGGTTCTCACTGTCAACCCTATCTAACCCCCTAATCATCTTGTACACCTCTATCAAGTCACCCCTAAACCTTCTTTTCTCCAATGAAAACAACCCCAAGTGCCTCAGCCTTTCCTCGTAGGATCTTCCTACCATACCAGGCAACATCCTGGTAAACTTCCTCTGCACCCGTTCCAGTGCCTCCACATCCTTCCTATAGTATGGCGACCAAAACTGCACACAATATTCCAGATGCGGCCGCACCAGAGTCTTATACAACTGCAGCATGACCTCAGGACTCCGGAACTCAATTCCTCTACCAATAAAAGCCAGTACGCCATATGCCTTCTTCACAGCACTATTTACCTGGGTGGCAACTTTCAGAGATCTGTGTACATGGACACCAAGATCCCTCTGCTCATCCACACTACCAAGTATCCGACCATTAGCCCAGTACCCCATCTTTTTATTACTCTTACCAAATTGAATCACCTCACACTTAGCTACATTGAACTCCATTTGCCACCTTTCTGCCCAGTTCTGCAGCTTCTCTATATCCCGCTGTAACCTGCCACATCCTTCCTCACTGTCTACAACTCCTCCGACTTTCGTATCATCCGCAAACTTGCTCACCCAACCTTCTAACCCTTCCTCCAGGTCATTTATAAAAATGACAAACAGCAATGGTCCCAAAACAGATCCTTGCGGAACACCGCTAGTGACGGCACTCCAAGATGAACCTTTGCCATCAACTACTACCCTCTGTCTTCTTCCAGCCAGCCAATTCCTAATCCAAACCTCCAACTCACCCTCAATGCCATATCTCTGTATTTTCTGCAGTAGCCTACCATGGAGGACCTTATCAAACGCCTTACTAAAATCCATATATACCACATCTACCGCTTTCCCCTCATCTACCTCCTTAGTCACCTTCTCAAAGAATTCAATAAGGTTTGTGAGGCACGACCTGCCCTTCACAAAACTTATCCCCGTTTACCTTAAACCTCTGTCCCCTAGAAATTAACATTTCTGCTCTAGGAAAAGAGTCTGACTATCAATCCTATCTGTGCCTCTCATAATTTTGTAAACTTCTACCAGGTCACCCCTCTGTCTCAACATTCAAGTGAAAACAAACCAAGTATGTCCAATCTCTCCTCGTAGCTAATACCCTCCAAATCAGGCAACATCCTGGTAAACTGTTTCTGCACCCTTTCCAAAGCCTCCACATCCTTCTGGTAATGTGGCAACCAGAACTGTACACAATGTTCCAAATGTGTCCTAACTGAAATTCTAAACAGTTACAATGCGATTTGCCAATTTTTACACTCTATGTCCTGACCAGTGAAGGCAACATGTGCTGAGCCTTCTTGACCACCACCACCCCCACACCCCCTCCCCCGCCCCCTACCCCCCCCCACCCCCCCCCACCCCACCCCCCCCACCCCCGCCAGCTTATCGACTGTGTTGCCACAAATTTCATGGGATTTCAGAAAGTATGTGAATTGACACTTCCCCAAGAGTAACTATTCTGGCATGAGGTCTGTATAATGATTGTATTGTAGGACCATAGCTGCTAGCTAATGTTGGGAGATGAAGACATAAAAGAACGTGTTGGGTGGGAGTGTGTGGAAAACTCAGTACTGATGGGCTAAACAGGAAGAGGAAGTGAGAAAGGGTTGTGATTGTTTGGGCCACTCCACATTCTCAAGCTGAGCCTGTGACTAACTCTGCAAAGTTCAACCTTCCTTTGTGCCATTTTCTCTGAATCACAGAGACACAAAGGTCTGAACACACAAACTCTACTTTGACGGATGTGAAACCTTTCAAGGGACACTTGTATGAATAAGGCAGCTTCACAATACTGGATGAAGACATTTGTAATGATAGTAATCGTCATGTGAAACACCTTCTGTGTACGTTTGTGTGTGGGGTACAAATGCTGGTCACAAACATTATCAATTGACGATAGTCAACTCTGTGAAACACTGTGGGCTATAATTCACAAAGACCCTTCAGGGTCTTGCAGGCTTCACAAGGAAACAGCTGATTTCCTCTATTTTGAACAGTCTGTATTCACCATCATGTTCTTATCTGCAATATTCTCTTTCTTTGGGTGATATGGGAATTTGGGATTGGAACCAGGGTTAGAGTAAACACCTAGCACATCCAATCTCTGTCTCTTTGCACAACTGCATTCATTAGAATTAGCTCTCTATGTGAAACATTCAAAGCCCCTTCAGTTCTCTGTGTCCCATTGTCGGGAGTGCCATGCTAAAATGACATTTGGGAGGATTGTTTTGTTTCTTTACCAGCAAAATAGACATTTTCTCACCTTTTGCAGCTCCCTGCACAATGCACGTCCCTTTTCCCATATGAACTGATATGAACTGAATGAATATTCAGTAGGCGGCACGGTGGCACAGTGGTTAGCACTGCTGCCTCGCAGCGCCAGAGACCCGGGTTCAATTCCCGCCTCAGGCGACTGACTGTGTGGAGTTTGCATGTTCTCCCCGTGTCTGCGTGGGTTTCCTCCGGGTGCTCCGGTTTCCTCCCACAGTCCAAAGATGTGCAGGTCAGGTGAATTGGCCATGCTAAATTACCCGTAGTGTTAGGTTAGGGGTATGGGTGGGTTGCGCTTCGGAGGGTTGGTGTGGACTTGTTGGGCCGAAGGGCCTGTTTCCACAGTGTAATGTAATCTAATCTAATATTCCCTTCAAACCCACTGTTCACACTCTGTATCTCCCAACCGTATTAGTGACTAAATTCTTCTTACTATCTTTTATCATGCTTTCTTCTAAACCTTTAAAATTGCATCTTTTTGTTAATTTTAATCTGCTCCACACTCCCCCAGTGCTGTGCTCTCAGTTGTAATGAATTTAAACTCCTTTGATTTAGTGCTGTAGTCATACCTCGTGATGACCACTCACCAGGACACAATGTTCAGTATGGAATGGAAGTGATCCTCCTCACCCTGCTCCATCGTACCATTGACCTTAAAGTTTTCCTTAAAGCAGTCATGTAATCGATCAACTCATGCATCTTCTCATTTTGTTTTGTTCCTTCTGGATCAAGTGGATTTCTTCCACCATTTTTACCTTTGTTTAAACAATAATCCCACTGCTCATCAACGTGTTGTATAAAACCACATTGACACCTAATTTTTGTGACTGAGTTCTATCATCAATTCCACTTTCTGAACCAGCTCCAAGAGTGTTGTTGATTGACAGAGGATGAGGATAAATGATGGACGTTGTGAATCTTTCCAAGATGTGGAACTTTGTTTTACCAACGAGCTGCACTTTATTGAATGATAGCAACAGATGCAAAGTTCAATAGCATTAGTTAGTTAGACCTAATTACTCACGTTGCGATTCCAGCTGATGCTATTACTGGGAAACTCAGATCCTAGACTGAATCCTGGCTTGACAGGTTTTTTTTCGTAAAAGGAGGTGGGTTTTCACTGAAATATAAACACACAATGCTGCAGATTCAGATTTAACAATAAAACAGAAGTTTATTATTCAAATTAAAATAAAGCAGAATAAACCAACCTGCTGACAAACCACACAGTTGTAAAGATTTTGATACATATGGCAACCTTTAAAATACCCACAACATTTCTTTACAGAACTCATACCAGAGAGTTATCTCTTCTCTTTCACATCCGTAGAAATCACGTCCAAACAACTTGATTAAATGTTTCAAAGCAAGGTGAATAGATGAGTGTAGTGTTTTTAACATGTTTAAAGCTGCCAGAGAAGATGGCGGAGATGAGTACAATTACAACATGTAAAAGATATTTGGAAAGGTACATCAATGGGAAGGGTTTAGAGGGATATGAGCAAATGTTGGCAGTTGGGACGAGGCCAGATTGGGCTGTGGTCGGAGCAGGTGGAGTTGGTCTGAAGGGTTCATTTCCATGGTGTAAAACTTGATGATTCAGTGTCTCCCTATTGGAACTTCAGAAGGCTCTTGATAAATTCCTACATGGGACAATCATAGCAAAGTGTGACAATACCACGGCTTTAAGAGGTGTTTTTTGTCCCTCTATTTTGAAGAGATTTAAAGACAAAGGTAGAGAGCTGTCTATTCAAAGCCAATAAAGTAAACAGCTTCTGAGGCCCCTGGTTTTCCTTCTGAAGTTGGAAGAATAGAAGAAGCCTGAGTAGTGGAGTCAGCCCCGCCCACAGAGCCAGGGTCTTCGCTTTCATTAATGGCTGGGAATTTGAATCCGGATTGGAAGCTGTTACATCTCTCTCTCTCTGAAAGCTTGGGTTCACTATCTGTGCCAGAATCGCAGGTGAGATAATCAGTTTTACTGACTTTGCCTTTGCCAAGGGTGTGTTTATGGGATGTTACTGTATTGGAGCAGTTACTTTTTAGTAGTTAAATAATCTATTATTCTGTTAATTTTTCCAAGAGAGTTAAAGTTATACCAATTCTTCTTTCTTGTGTTTGTATTTTAACCATAGGGTAAAAATAAAGTGTATTTTGTGTAAGGCCATATAGTGGTATCCTGCAGAGATCTGTTCTTGGGCCTCTGCTCTTTGGAGTTTTTCTAAATGATTTGAATGAAGAAGTGAAAGGGTGAGTTAGTAAATTTGCCGATGACACAAAGGTCAGTGAAGCTGTAGTTAGTGTTGAGGGCTGTTGCAGGCTACAACATGATATTGACAGGATGCAGAGCTGGGCTGAGAAGTGGCAGATGGAGTTCAACCTGGATAAATGCAAAGTGATTCATTTTGGAAGGTTCAATTTGAATGCTTAATACAGGATTAAAGACAGGATTCTTGGCAGTGTGGAAGAATAGAGGGATCTTGGGGTCAAAGTACATAGATCCCACAAAGTTGCCAACCAAATTGTTAGGGTTGTTAAGAAGGCATATGGTGCTTTGGCTTTTATTAACAGGGGGATTGAGTTTAAGAGCTGCGAGGTTTTTCTGCAGCTGTATAAAACCCTGGTTAGACCACACTTGGAATATTGTGTCCAGTCTGGTCACCTAATCATAGGAAAGATGTAGATGCTTTAGAGAGGATACAGAGGAAATTTACCGGGATGCTGCCTGGATTGGAGGACTTGTCTTATGAAGAGAGGTTGAGTGAGCGAGGGCTTTTCACACTGCAGAGAAGAAGGAAGAGAGGTGACTGCTGAGAGTCTTAGATAGAGTAGATAGCCAGAGACTTTTTCCCCAGGGCAGAAATGGCTGTCAGAACGGGGCATAAGTTTAAGGTGATTGGAAGAAGGGTTGGGGAGATGTCAGAAGTAGATTCTTTACACAGAGAGTGGTAGGTGTGTGGAATGTACATTAGGGACACTTAAGTGACTGCTGGACAATAAATCGAGGGGTGTGTAGGTTAGGTTAGGTTGATCTTAGATTAAGAAAAATGCTCGGCACCATATCGTGGGCTGAAGGGCCTGTACTGTACTGTATTGTTCTATGTAACCAATCGAATTACATCTAGGACACAACCTCTTGCAGTTGGCCAGATGTTAGGGTTTAGGCTATTCCTTGATATATTTGAAGGGGATTTAGCCTGGTCATAGACTCATAGAGTGTTAAGGACCAGGCCAGACCTCCCACCCCCCCAAAACATTATAAGAAGGTAACCCAGATCCTAATGTTTTAGTTGTTTGAGGCAGACCATGAGGATATCCCAGGAGGGATGCAGCTGGTCAAACTGCCCGGCTTCAGGTAAACCAAAATTTATTTACACAGCACCCAATGAAACACAAACAAAAGAAAACAGCATTTAGAATAACACTGACTTGAAAAGCCAACCGACACGATATCCCCATAACTTAACAAAGGAGTTGTTCCGATGTCCTGCAACATCCTGATAACCACATCCCTTGGCAAATAAAATTCACAGGTTCTGAGAGGAGAGGTGTCACAGAGTGAGAGAGAGAGAGAGAGAGAGAGAGAGTCAGCCAGAAACATTTGTTGAATCAGAGAATTTTTTTCCCAACAGCTTTGAACAGTGTGCTTGCTAAAATCAAACCAGACCAGAAAAAAACCTCTGAACTGGGAGAACTGGCCAATCCCCTTTCATTGTAAAAGTGTTGAAAAAAACCTAAAAGCCTTTTCCTTGATTATTGCCTTGGGCAGTATCTGTTAGCCATTGGCAAAGTCCCTAACCCCAGACAAACTGGAACCTCTGTCTCTTACAACTCCTCTGGATATAAGTTTGCTCACTGAGCTGGAAGGTTCATTTTCAGACATTTCGTCACCATATTAGGTAACATTTTCAGTGAGCCTCCAGACAAAGCATTGTTGGTGTTTCCTGCTTTCTATTTATATGTTAAGGTTTCCTTGGTTTGGTGATGCTATCTCCTGTTCTTTTTCTCAGGGGATGGTAGATGGGATCCAAGTCAATGTACCTTTTGATAGCGTTCCAGTTGGAATGCCATGCTTCTAGGAATTCTCGTGCGTGTCTCTGTTTGTATTGTTTTCGGATGAATGTATTGTCCCAGTCGAAGTGGAGTCCTTCCTTATCTGTATGTGAGGATACTAGTGAGAGAGAGTCATGTTATTTTGTGGCTAGAGTTTAGATCAGAGTGGTGCTGGAAAAGCACAGCAGGTCAGGCAGCATCCGAGGAGCAGGAGAATCGATGTTTTGGCCAAAAGGCCTTCATCAGGAATAGAGGCAAGAAGCCTCCAGGGGGAGAGATAAATGGGGGGGATGTCTAGTGGGGTGTCACAGACAAAGTCCTGCTGGTGTTTTCTGCTTTCTATTTATATGTTTTGGTTTCCTTGGGTTAGTGATGTCATTTCCTGTGGTGATGTCATGGTGATGTGAAAATGACTGCCAGACTACTCAGACCCCTTGGCATCATGGTAGCCCACAAACCCACCAACACACTAAAACAGCAGCTAATGAACTTGAAAGACCCTATACAGACAACAAGCAAAACTAATGTCATTTACAAAATACTGAGCAAGGACTGTAACAAACAATACATTGACCAAACAGGCAGAAAAAACTAGCCACCAGGATACATGAACATCAACTAGCCACAAAAAGACATGACCCTCTCTCACTAGTATCCTCACATACAGATGAGGAAGGACACCACTTCGACTGGGATAACACATCCATCCGAGGACAAGACAAACAGAGACATGGATGAGAATTCCTAGAAGCATGGCATTCCAACCAGAACTCTATCAACGAACACATCAAGTTAGATCCCAACTACCACCCCCTGAGAAAAGGAACAGGAAATGACATCACCAACCCAAGGAAACCTGAACATATAAATAGAAAGCAGGATACGCCAACAGTGCTTCATCCGGAAGCCTACTGAAGATGTTACCCACTATGGTGATGAAACGTCTGAAATTGAACCTTCCAGCTCACGAGCAAACCTGTATCCAGAACCTCAACCTGAGCTACAAATCTTCTCAGAACTCATTTTACAACCTTCTAGAAATAAACCGAGGACAACATCACCTTGTTCAAGGAGCAGCAGCACCATCACAAGAGAAAAACAGACCCATCGGTCCAACCCATCCATACTGACCAGATATCCTAACCTAATCTAGTCCCATTGGCCAGCATTTAGCCCATATCCCTCCAAACCCTTCCAATTCATAAACCCATCCAGATGCCTTTTAAATGCTGTAATTATACCAGCCTCCACAACTTCGTCTGGCAGCTTATTCTATACACGTACCACCCTCAGTGTGAAACAGTTACCCATCAGGTCCCTTTTAAATCTTTCTCCTCTCACTTTAAACCTATCCCCTCTGGCTTTGGACTCCCCTACCCTGTGAAAAAGACCTTGGGAGAAAGTGAGGACTGCAGATGCTGGAGACCAGAGTTCAGAGAGTGTTGCTGGAAAAGCACAACCGGTCAGGCAGCATCCAAGGAGCAGGAGAGGTGACATTTCGAGCATAAGCCCTTTATCATCCAGAATTCCTGATGAAGAGCTTCTTGTGGAAGAGACCTTGTCCATTTACCCTATCCATGCGCCCTCATGATTTTGTAAACCTCTATAAGGTCACCCCTCAGCCTCCGACATTCCAGGGAAAACAGCCCCAGCCTGTTCAGCCTCTCCCTGTAGCTCAAATCCTCCAACCCTGGCAACATCCTTGTAAACCTTTTCTGCACCCCTTCAAGTTTCACAACATCTTTCCTGTAGCAGAGAGACCAGAATTGAACTCAGCATTTCAATATTTTAGTTGCGCAAACACTGTAAATTTGGTGAGATTTAACTAACCTGACTGTAATTTTCTATTCCAAACCCTGGAATAGGTTGTTCCCAGGTAGCCTGGTTGCTTTTCTCCCTGGTTCGTACTCTGGTAGTGTGGAAGCAAAAGCCAGGAAGGTGGTTGTTTTGACTGACACCAGGGCTTCCCATTGCTGAGATCCCCAGTTCGTAGGGGAGACGGGGTCCACTTACAGAACAGACACTGAGATGTACAGTATCCTGGTGTCTGGGACACTATACGACATTCACTCTGATATATGATGAGCCCACACTGTGAGAGACGAGGAGACTGTATGTACTGCAGATGATGGCAGCCAGAGTCAGTAGATGTGAAGCTGGAGAAGCACTGACAGCATTAGAGCAGCAGTAAAGTCAATGTTTCGGACTGAAATCCTTTGTCAGGACTGGGGAGGGGGAGGGGGGCCAGATGTAAATAGAGGGAGGGGGTGGGGCTGGGGGAAGGGTAGGTGGGATGGCGATAGGTGGATGCACGTGGAGAGTTATTGTGATTGGTCAGTGGGAAGGGTGGAGTGGAGGGGTGAGTAGGAAGATGAACAGGGAGGCGAGGAGGAAGGGTGGCATTAAACATGGGATGAGGAGGGATTTTGAAACTGGTGAAGCCATTATTGAGGCCATTTATCTGTACGCTTTCCATGTGAAATATCAGTTGTTGTTCCTCCAGTTTACATTTGGCCTCACTCTAACAGTGGAGAATGCCGAGGATGGACATGTTGTCAGGGGAGTGGGAGGGGTAATTAAATTGGATGCCAACCGTAAGGTCAGGTTGGTTGATGCGTGCAGTGCGCAGATGCTCCATGAACCAATCCCCGCATCTGCATTTGCTGCCCCCAATATAGAGGAGATCACATCAGGAACAAAGGATGCAATAGATGAAGTTAGATGAAGTGCAGGTGAATATCTGTCAGATCTGGAAGGATTGTTTAGGGCCTTGGACGGAGGTGAGAGGGGAGGTGCGGGGGCAGGTGTTACACCTCTTGCGGTTGCAGGGAAAGGTACCGGATGTGGTGGTGAAGTTGATGAGGGGTGTAGAGTTGATGAGGGAGTTGCGGAGTGAATGGTCCCTGTGGAAAGTGGACAAGGGTAGGGAAAGAAGTATCTTTTTGGTGATGGGGTCTGATTGTAGGTGGCAGAAATGTCAGAAGATGATGCATTGGATTTGGAGGTTGATGAGGTGGTATGTGAGGACTAAGGGAACTCTATCCTTATTGTTGTTGGGGGAGGGGGTTTGAGGACAGAAGTGTGGGAGAGGGAGGAAATGCGGTTAAGTGCATCCTTAATTATTGAGGAGAGGAAAAATGGTCACTGAAATAGGAGGATATCTGGGATGTCCTGGAGTGGAATGCTTCATCCAAGGAGTAGATGCAGTGGAAGTGGAGGAATTGGGGGCATGGGACTTTTGCAGGAGGGTGGCTGTGAGGAGGTGTAGTCGAGGTAATTGTGGGAGTCAGTGTGTTTGAAATAGATATCAGTGGTGAGTTGGTTTCCAGAGACCGAGACGGGGAGGTCCAGGAAGGGGAGGGTAGTGTCAGAAATGGCGGGGTGGAAAGTGTCGGTGAAGTTGGTGAACTTGTGGAAGCACGATGCAGCACCTATGCACTCATCAATATAGCGGAGGAAGAGGTAAGGGGTGGTGCCTGTGTAGATGGAGAAGAGGGACTGTTCCATGATCCTACACAGAGGCAGGCATAGCTCAGGCCCATGCAGGTGCCCATGGCTACCCCCTTTGGTTAGTAGGAATCAAATGAAAAATTGGTGAGGTTAGATTAGATTCCCTACAATGTGGAAACAGGCTCTTCAGCCCAACAAGTCCACACTGACCCTCCAAAGAATAACCCACCCAGACCCATTCCCCTCCTGTATATTTACCCTCTGACTGATGCACCTAACACTACGGGCAATTTAGCATGGCCAAGTCACCTAACCTGCACATTTTTCAGACTGTGGGAGGAAACTCACGCAGACACGGGGGAGAACGTGAAAACTCCACACAGATAGTCACGCGAGGCTGGAATCGAACCTGGGACCCTGCTGCTGTGAGGCAGCAGTGCTCACCACTGAGCCACCGTGCTGCCCCATAAGCAATCTGCTATTTTAACAGTCACTATGGAAGAGACATTTTACCTTGTGGTGTCTTTGGTGTTTGTGTCGTTCAGTTTGTTATTGTCTCCCTGAATCTCAATCCTTCACTATTACGAATATTGTCTCCTTCTTGACCCAGTTCAGACTCCTCTCCTAATTATACAACCTTATTCCTAGAAAGCAGGGACATGTATGGGGCAAATTGAGGCCATTTGGCCAATTGGATCCATTCCAGCCCTTTCTGGAGAATCTCCTGTAACCATTCCAACTTACTTTGTTCAAATGTCCATCCAATTTAGAATACCATAGATTCCCTATAGTGTGGGAACAGGCCATTTGGCCCAACAAGCCCACACTGACCCTTCAAAGACTATTCCAGCCAGACCCATCCCCCTATCCTGTCACACTGTATTTCCCAAGGCCAATCCACCCTAACCTGCACAGCTTTGGACTGTGGGAGGAAACCAGAGCACCTGGAGGAAACCCACGCAGACACAGGGAGAATGTGCAAACTCCACACAGACAGTCACCCAAGGCAGGAATTGAACCCGGGACCCTGGCACTGTGAGGCAGAGGTGCTAACCATTGAGTACCATTTCTGCCAGGCAAATGAGAGTGTCAGTGGAGGGGCTGTAATGAAGGTGCAGAGGTGTACTGTTACCTTTAAGAGAGAGATGAAGCGAACAAGGACTGACTGGAAGCACAGAGAGTTCTGAATAAGGTAATAATGAAACACTTGGTTGAAACAATAGCTGGAGTTGTGTTACCATGGAACAAAAACAAATTCAAATTTGGCCAATCAGTTTAAAGTATGCCCCAGATACCAAACTCCAATTGAATTTGAATTTAGTGTTTTGATGACATCAAACCAATGAAATGATCCAGTGTTTTGGGATATACAACCAGACATTTGAACAGTTAGGGGAGAACTGCCAAGGAAACCAATAAGTACAGACTGCTGGCTGAATAACTCTCTGAAAGGTACCTGTTTGTAAGAAATTTGTGTAGCAGAACACCGAAGCTGACCTAGAGAAAACATCTGCAGAGGAAACGCTAGAGAGGATAACCGACAAAGTTGACTGGTCTTGAAATGTGATTTTTTTTTAATATTAATTGGGTTTTTTAAAATCAGACCAGTTTTGTAGTGTGGGAGGTAAAAGATAGATTTAAGAGAAAGGAATTGGAAATAGTGGTTCTAATATGCTCTGTTGGACTTAAAGAATAATTTGTTAATTTTAACTTTAAATAGTGACCTCTGGGATAGTTGTTTGCCTCTCGGAATGTAACAGATTACGGTGTGAGGTGACCTTCTCTGTGTGTCGGGTTTAAATTAGCAGACGGGTTTACCTCGTGTTGTAACAGAGTGTACAGGCAAAGAAGAGGTGGAGGGCGTTTCGGCCCATGTGAGGGATACAGGTATAAAGAGCCTGTATGGCCATGGCAAAGATGAAGTGCTGGGGGCTAGAGAATTGGAGGTTTCAGAACAGGTGGAGGGTGAGGAGCTTGAGACTTTGTTTAGGCCACACGTAGAGTACTGCGTTTAATTCTGGTCACCACGTTACAGGAAGGATGTGAAGGTTTTTGCAAGGGTGCAGAAGAGGTTTCCAAGATGCTGCCTGGATTACGGGGTATGAGCTATAAAGAGAGGCTATAAAGAAAATTCACTTGGTGATCTATTCCTTTGTCTGTCTAACTAAGCTTCTCTCTTTGGGCTCTATAACCCCTTATCGTTTACTCCTTACCCCCTCCCCCCAACCTTATCTTCTGCATATAAACTAACAATTTCCCAGCTACTATCTAAGGAGGGGTCGCTGGACTCAAAACACTAACTCTGATTTCTCTCCACAGGTGCTGCCAGACCTGCTGAGCTTTTCCAGCAATTTCTGTTTTTGTTTCTGAGTGTCATCTAAATATGGGATAGATAAAGTAAAGGCTTTTTAAATTCATTCACAGGATGTGTCTAGTCTAGTATTTATTGCCCATCCCTAATTGCCCAGAGATCAGTGAAGAGTCAATCCCATTGCTGTGGGTCTGGAGTCACATGTAGGCCAGACCAGGTCAGGATGGCAGTTTCTTTCCTTAAAGGACATTAGTGACCCAGATGGGATTTTCCAACAATCAACAATGGATTCATGATCATCATTAGACTCTTAATTCCAAATTTCTATTGAATTCAAATTCCACTATCTGCTGTAGCAGGATTTGAATCAGACTCCCAACAGTATTACTTGTGTCTCTGGATTAATAGTGTAGCAATAACATCACGCGGCCTTCACCTCCCCTTCATCACAATACGGGACACAGACCAAGGGCAGGTACATGGAGTTAGGCCATAGATCAGCCATGATCTCACTGACCGGTAGAACAGGCTGAAGGGGCTGAATGGCCTCCACTTGTTCCGATAGCATCAGAATCAGGGATTTCACATTAAAGACAGAGATGTGGAGGAATTCCCTCTCAGAGGGGAGTGAATCTGTGGATTTCTTTACCACAGCAGACAGAGGCTGGGTCATTAAGTTTCTTCAAGGCTGAGACAGACAGAACTTTAATTAGTAAGAGAAGCGAGGGTCATGGGGAAAGATCAGCAAAGTTCAGGATTATTAGATCAGCTGTGGTCTTATTGAGTGACCTAATTCAGCTCCTACATCCTAATAATCTTAATGTAATTACACATTATTCCAATATTTAATTCAAATTACATCAGCACAATGTTTATATAATTGTGTCCTGTTGTGGTCTGAATATAGATTTACATAGTCCCTTGATTAACATAATTGCACACTGCTGCCTGATAGGAACTGAGTTGGGTTTGCAGTTAGCAGCAGTGATGGGCACACCCATTGCCTGTGCTGTTGGTCCCCCGGGAGATACAGTGGTGTTTCTGACTGCGCCTGTCCTCTGTCGCCATGCTGTGGCAGTAGAGCTAATTACAACGCTCGCTGCTGGAGATTGACTTGATTGACAGAGAGTGATGGACAAACAGCCAATTCTCAAACAGGAACCGAGGTAACTTCACTCATGGAACTTTTCACATGGAGCTAATTCAAGATTGACAACAAACTTTTGGAATTAAAATATTCTAAAATATTCATATTCACAAAAATTATTGTTAATGTTTAGCAATAAAATCTTTTTTTTTCAATCTTTTAATGGGACCATTTGGATATAACATTCTAATTGTTTTCTGGCGAATTGTGTTGTTTATTACATTTTACCCTTCGTTGATACCCAGCTAAACCCGATGTAAGATGTGTAAGTCTTTCATGGCTCAAGCAATGATGTTGCAGTGTCAATGAGTCAATAATCTCCTGCTCTGTACCTCCACATTATAGCCTCATGTTAGAGTGTGACATGATCAAACCTACTGGGAGTTTACCTGAAAATAGTTCTTACCTGAAACTGGAACGTCCAATGTTTTAGGAGAGGTAATGTTCTCAATGTGATTCACTCTGAAACAACCTGGCAAAATCCTGTCATTGATTATTACCCCAGTAATAATACTTTGTGTGCATATATCCCCCAGTAATAATACTCAATACATATAATATCCCAGTGTGTGTATAATATCCCCCAGTAATAATACTCAAAATGTGTACAATATCCCAGTAGTAACACTCAGTGTGGTAACGATAGGCCAGTTAGCTTAACATCTGTGGTCGGGAAAATGCTGGAGGCTATCATTAAAGAAGAATGAGTGAGACATCTGGATGGAAAGTGTTCCATCAGGCAGACACAGCATGGATTCAGGAAGGGTTGGGTTTGACAATCTTACTGGAGTTCTTTGAGGATGTAACAAGAGCAGTGGATGGAGGGGAACAGGTGGATGTTGTATACTTAATTTTTCAGAAGGCATACGATAAGGCGCCACATAAAAGACTCATCCATAAGACAAGAATGCATGGGGTTGTGGGGAATATACCTGCATGGATAGAGGACTGGTTAATCGATAGAAAGCAGATGGTTGGGATAAATAGGTGTTTCTCTGGTTGGAGATCAGTGGTGAGCGGGGTGCTGCAGGAGTCGGTGTTGGGCCCGCAAATATTCATGATATATGTAAATGATTTGGATGAGGAGACCGAGTGTAACATATCCAAGTTTGCTGATGACACTAAATTGAGTGGAAAGGCAAACTGTGCAGAGGGTATGGAGGGTCTGTAGAGAGATTTAGATATAACATAGAACAGTCTGGCTCAGTACAGGCCTTTCAGCCATCAACGTTGTGTTGGCCTTTTATCCTACTCTAAGATCAGACTAACCTACATACCCTTCATTTCACTAGCTTCTATGTGCCTATCCAAGAGTCTCTTAAATGTCTCTAATGTATCTGACTCTACCACCAATGCTGGCAGTGCACTCCACTCTGTGTAAAGGACCTCCCTCTGACATCTCCCTAAACCTTCCTCCAATCACCTTAAAATTATGCCCACTCTTGATAGCTAATTCCACCCTAGGAAAAAGTCTCTGGCTATTCACTCTATCGATGCCTCTCATCTTGTACCCCTCCATCAAGTCACCTCTCATCCTTCTTCGTTCCAATGAGAAAAGTCTCAGCTCCCTCAACCTTTCTTCATAAGACACACCCTCCAGTCCAGGCAGATTCCTGGGAAAATTCCTCTGCACTCTCTCTCTAAATCTTCCACATCCTTCCAATAATGAGGCAACCAGAGCTGAACACAATCTTGCCAAGTATGGTCTAACCAGGACTCTATAGAGCTGCCGCATAACCTCGTGGCTCTTAAACTCAATCCCCAGCAAATGAAAGCCAACACACCACACGCCTTCTTAACAACCCAATCAACTTGGGTGGCAACTTGGAGGGATCTATGGGCATGGACCATAGGATCCCTCTGTTCCTCCACACTGCCAAGAATCCTGCATTTAATCCTGTATTCTGCATTCAAATTTGACCTTCCAAAATGAATCACTTCATGCTTTTCCAGGTTGACCTCCATCTGCCACTTATCAGCCCAGCTCTGCATCCTGTCAATGTCCCATTGCAGCCTACAACAGCCCTCCACACTATCCACAACTCCACCAACCTTCGTGTCATCGGCAAACTAACTAACTCACCCTTCCACTTTCTCATCCAAGTCATTTATAAAAATCACAAACAGCAGAGGTCCCAGAACCGATCCTTGCAGAACATCACTGGTCACCGAGCTCCAGGCTGAATGCTGTCCATCTCCCTCTGTCTTCTATGAACCAGCCAATTCTGTATCCACAGATAGGTCTCCCTGTATCCCATGCCTCCTTACTTTCTGAATGAGCCTATCATGGGGAAATTTATCAAAGGCCTTGCTAAAATCCCTATACACCACACCCACTGCTCTACCTTCATCAACGTGTTTTGTCGCATCCTCAAATAGTTCAGTAACATTTGTGAGGCATGACCTGCCCCTCACAAAGCCATGCTGACTATCTCTAATCAAACTCTGGGTATAATGCAGGTAGGAGGAGCTGAGACAATAGATAGATCAGCCATGATCTAAAGGTTAGGTGAGTGGGCAAGGGTCTGGCACATGAAGTACAATGATGCTAAATGTGAGGTTATCCCCTTAGGATGTAAAACGAGTAGGTCAGAGTATCATTTAAATGGTGAAATATTGCAGCATGTTGTTGTGCAGAGGGATTTAGGAGTGTTCATACATGAATTGCTGAAACTTGATTTGCAGGTGTAACAGGTAATCAGGAAGACAAATGGAATATTGGCTTTTATTGCTACAGGGATTGGATTTAATAGCAGGGGGAGGGGGAGCAGCCAGAAATCGTGGTACATATTGGCACCAGTGATATAGCCAGGATAGGGATTGAGGATCTAAAAAGTGACTACAGAGAGTTAGGTTGGAAGCTGAAGAGTAGGACGAGTAGAGTAGTGATCTCAGGTTTGCTACTAGTGCCACGAGAGTGAGATGAGGAACAGTCAGCGAATGCAGCTTAACACGTGGCTGTGAGGCTGGTGCAGGAGGGAGGGCTTCAGATACCTAGACCATTGCGATACCTTCTGGGGAAGGTGGGACCTGTACATGAAGGATGGGTTGCATCTGAACTGGAGGGGCACAAATGCCCTGGGTGGGAGATTTACTCGTGCGATTCGGGAGGGTTTAAACTAGTTGGCAGGTGGGTGGGAATCAGAGCCACATGTCTGAGATGGAGGGTAGTTGTAGATGGGGCAGTGACAAGATGTAGTGAATCTATCGGGAAGGTTTCTCACACGATGAAACATAGGGATCAGTTAAAGTGTGTCTGCTTTAACGCAAGGAGTGTCTGGAATAAGAGTGATGAACTTAGAGCATGGATCAGTACTGGGGCTACGATGTTGTGGCCATAACGGAGACGTGGGTTTCACTGGGGCAGGAATGGTTGCTTGATGTTCCAGGGTTTAGAACGTTTAAAAAGAACAGGGAGGGTGGAAAAAGAGGAGGGGGCGTAACATTGCTAATCAGAGAGTGCATCACAGCTACAGAAACGAAGGTTATTGAGGAAGGTTTGTCTACTGAGTCAGTATGGGTGGAAGTTAGGAACAGCCACCGCATTGGGGGTTTTCTACAGACCACCTAATAGCAGTAGAGAGATTGAGGAGCTCATAGGCGAGCACATTTTGGAAAAATGCAGAAGTAGCAGGGTTGTTGTTATGGGTGACTTCAACTTTTCCAATATTGTCTGAAAACTCCTCGGTGCAGATGGTTTGGATGGAGCCATTTTTGTCAGGTGTGTTCAGGAGGGTTTCCTTACTCAGTATGTCGACAGGCCGATGAGGGGAGAGGCCATTTTGGATTTGGTGCTCGGCAATGAGCCAGGACAGGTGTCAGGTCTTGTGGTGGGAGAGTACTTTGGTGACAGTGATCACAACTGCCTCACATTTATGATAGCCATAGAGAGGGAAAGGAGCAGTTACTGAGGGAAATATTAAATACCAAATATTTAATTGGTGAAAAGGAAATTATCACACTATCAGACAAGAGTTGGGAAATACAGACTGGGAGCAATTATTCCACAGAAAGGGCACAGCAGACATGTGCAGACTATTTAAGGGGTAGTTGTTGCAAGTGATACACAAATTCATTCCACTGAGGCTGGTAAGAAGGGATAAGATTAAGGAACCTTGGATGATGAGAACAGAGGAGCATCTTGTCAAAAGGAAGAAGGCAGCTTATGTAAGGTGGAGGAAGCAAGGATCTAGCACAGCTTTAGAGGATTACAGGCTAGCTAGAAAGGAGCTCAGAAATGGACTGAGGAGAGCCAGGAGGGAGCACGAAAAAGGCTTGGCAAGAAGGATTAGGGAGAACCCAAAGGCATTTTATTCATACGTGAGGAATTAGAGAATGATCAGGGAGAAGGTAGGACTGATCAGGGATAGCGTAGGGAACTTGTGCATGGAGTCTGAGCAGATAGGGGAAGGCCTAAATGAGATTTTTGCTTCGATTTTCACTAAGGAAAGGGACCTTGTTGTGAATGAGAACTTTGAGGAGCTGGGATACAGGCTTGAACAGATCAAGATTGATGAAGTTGATGTGATAGAAATGTTGACAATCATTAAGATTGATAAGTCCCCAGGGCCAGACCAGATTTATCCTCGGCTGCTCCAGGAAGTGAGAAAGGAGGTTGCTAAGCCGCTGCCGAAGATCATTGCTTCCTCACTCTCCACGGGAGTTGTACCAGAGGATTGGAGGGAGGTGAATGTTGTTCCTCTTTTCAAGAAGGGGAATAGGGAAATCCCTGGCAATTACAGACCAGTCAGTCTTACGTCTGTAATCGGTAAGGTTTTGGAAAGAATTCTGAGGGATAGAATTTTATGACTATTTGGAAAAGCATAGTGTGATTAAAGGCGGTCAGCATGGCTTTGTGAGGGGCAGGTCATGCTTCACAAATCTTATTGAGTTCTTTGAGGAGGTGACAAGACAGGTCGACGACAGTCGAGCAGTGGATGTGGTGTATATGGATTTCAGCAAGGCACTTGATAGGGTTCCCCATGGTAGGCTCAGAGTAATCCACCCAGACCCATTTCCCCACAGTATTACTCTACATTTACCTCTGACTAATGTAGCTAACCTACACATCCCTGAACACTATGGGCAATTTAGCTTAGCCAATTCACCTAACCTGCCCATCTTTGGATTGTGAGAGGAAACCCATGCAGACACGGGGAGAATGTGCAAACTCCACACAGACAGTCACCTGAGGCTGGAGACAACCCTGGGACCCTTGTGCTATGAGGCTGCAGTGCTAACCACTGAGTCACAGTGCTGCCCTTCTATGGGATGGGATACAGGGAGATTTGGCTGTCTGGATTCAGAATTGGCTGGCTGAAGAAGGCAGAGAGTGGTTGTAGGTGGAAAGTATTCTGCCTGGAGGTCAGTGGTGAGTGGGGTCCTGCAGGGCTCTGTTCTTGGGTCTCTGCTCTTTGTAGTTTTTATATATGACTTGGATGAGGAGGTTGAGGGATGGGTTAGTAAATGTACGGATGACACAAAGTTTGGAGGTACTGTCGATAGTATCGAGGGCTATTTTAGGCTGCAGCGTGACATAGATAGGACTTATGCCTGAAACGTCGATTCTCCTGCTCCTTGGATGCTGCCTGACCTGCTGCGCTTTTCCAGCAACACATTTTTCAGGATGCAGAGCTGGGCTGAGAAATGGCAGATGGAGTTCAACCTGGATAAATGCATTTTGGAAGGCCGATCTTGAATGTTGAATATAGGATTAAAGACAGGATTCTTGGCAGTGTGGAGGAACAGAGGGATCTGGGTGTTCAAGCCCATAGATCCCTCAAAGTTGCCACTCAAGTGGATAGGGTTGTTAAGAAAGCATATGGTGTTTTGGCTTTCATTAACAGAGGGATAGAGTTTAAGAGCCGCAAGGTTTTGCTGCTACTCTAAAAGTCCCTGGTGAGACCACACTTGGAATATTGTCGCCCTACTATCGGAAAGACACAGAGGCTTTGGAGAGGGTACAAAGAAGGTTTACCAGGATGCTGCCTGGACTGGAGGGCTTGCCTTATGAAGAAAGGTTGATTGAGCTCGGACCTTTCTCTCTGGTAGAAAAGGAGGAAGAGAGGTGACATGATCGAGGTATACAAGGTAATGTGAGGCATGGATAGAGTCAATCGCCAGAGACCTTTCCCAGGGCAGGATTGACTGGCACGAGGGGTGATAGTTTTTAGGTATTAGGAGGAAGGTATAGATGAGAGGTCAGAGGTAGGTTCTTTACGCAGAGAGTTGTAAATGCATGGAATGTGTTGCCAGTCGTGGTGGAAGCAGAGTCATTGGGGACATTTAAGCGACTGCCGGCCATTTATTTGGACAGCAGTAAGTGGAGGGCTGCTTGGTAACGTTATTTTATTTTAGATCAGAAATAATCCTCGGGACAACATCATTGGGCCGAAGGGCCTGTTCTGTGCTGTATTTTTCTATGTTCTATGTCCAAGATGTTGGTGAGGCCACACCTGGCGTATTGTGAGTAGTTCTGGTCTCATTATTTCAGGAAGAATATTCTAATATACTAACGTATACTATACATTTAAACTCATGTGGCAGGGGACTGGGAACCAGAAGAGAAAGCAAGTAGGCAGTGAGGTGGAGACTGTAGGAATTTTGAAGATAGCATTAATAAAGGGAAGAGTAGGCAGAGAGCAGATGATCGCAAAAGAACTGGTGGCCTGAGGAGAAGGAGAAGGAGGAGGAGGAGGAGGAGGAGGAGGAGGAGGAGGAATAGCATTGCTGATCAGGGATGATATCGCGGCTGTGCTAAAGGAGCACACTATGGAGGGCTTGAGCAGTGAGGCATTATGGGCGGAGCTGAGAAATAAGAAGGGTGCAGTTACATTGTTGGGGCTGTATTACAGGCCTCCCAACAGTGAGCATGAGGTAGAAGGACAAATAGGTATGGAAAGATGTAGAGGCAACAGGGTAGTGGTGATGGGAGATCTTAATTTTCCCAACATTGACTGGGACACACTTAGCGTCAGAGGTCTGGATGGGACAGAATTTGTAAGAAGTGTCAAGGAGAGTTGTCGAGAGCAGTATATCAATAGTCCGACGAGGGAAGGGGCCGTATTGGACCTGGTACTGGGGAATGAGCCAGGCCAGGTGGTAGCAGTTACGATGGGGGATTTCTTTGGGAACAGTGACCACAATTCTGTAAGCTTTAGAATACTCGTAGACAAAGATGAGAGTGGTCCGAAGGAAGAGTACGAAACTGGGCCAAGGCCAAGAATATCAAGATTAGACAGGAGCTGGGAAACGTGGATTGGACAAAGCTATTTGAAGGGAAGTCCACATTTAAGGTGTGAGAGGCTTTCAAAGATAGATGAAAGTTAGTGCAGGATAGGCATGTCCCATTGAAAGCAAAGGATAGGAAAGGCAAGATTTGTGAACTGTAGATGACAGGAGAAATCGTTCAACTAGCCAAGAGGAAAAGGGAAGTGTACATAAGGTCCAGGCAGCTAAGAACAGAACAGGCCCTGGAGGAATATCGGGAGAGTAGGACCAGTCTTAAAGGAGGAATCAAGGGGGATAAAAGGGGTCAGGAAATAGCTTCACCGAGCAGAATTAAGGAGAATCCCAAAGCATTTTATTCTTATATAAGAAGCAAGTGGGTAACTAGAGAAAGGATTGGTCCACTAAAGGATAATGTGGGAAGGCTGTGTGCTGAACCTGAGAGAATGGGTGAGATTCTGAATGATTACTTTGCATCAGTGTTCACTGAGGATAGGGACATGATGAATGCTGAGATTAGAGATAGAAGTTTGATAACTCTGGATGACGTTGACATAAGTAGGGAAGGTGTGTTGGGTAGGCTAAAGGATATTAAGGTGGACAAATCCCCAGAACCGGATGGGATCTATCCCAGGTTGCTGAGGGAGGCGAGAGAGGAAATAGCTGGGGCACTGACAGATATCTTTGTAGCATCCTCAAACATAGGTGAGGTGCCAGAGGACTGGAGGGTTGCTCATGTTGTCCCCCTATACAAGAAGGGAAGTAGGGATATTCCGGGTAACTACAGACCAGTGAGCCTGACGTTGGTGGTGGGAAGGTTGCTGGAGAAGGTACTGAGGGATAGGATCTATTTATATTTGCAAAAGAATGGGCTTATCAGTGATAGGCAACATTGTTTTGTGCGGGGGACTTCGTGCCTTACCAACTTAATAGAGTTCTTTGAGGAAGTGACCAAGTTGATAGATGTAGGAAGGGTTGTAGATGCCATACACATGAACTTTAGTAAGGTGTTTGATAAGGTTCCCCATTGTAGACTAATGGAGAAAGTGAAGTCACATGGTGTGCAGGGTGTTCTAGCTCGGTGGATAAAGAATTGGTTGAGCAACAGGAGACAGAGAGTAGTGGATGAAGGGAGTTTCTCAAAATGGAGAAAAGGTGGAGAAAAGTGGTGTTCCACAGGGGTCAGTGCTGGGGCCACTGTTGTTTGTGATATACATAAATGATCTGGAAGAGGGCACTGTTGGTATGATCAGCAAGTTTGCAGATGACACGAAGATTGTTGGAGTAGCAGAAAGCATAAGGGACTGTCAGAGAATACAGGAGGACATAGATAGACTGGAGAGTTGGGCGGAAAAGTGGCAGATGGAGTTCAATCCAGACAAATGTGAGGTGATGCATTTAGGCAAGTCAAATTCTAGAGCAAATTATACAATGAACAGAAGAGCCTTGGGAAAAGTTGATGAGCAGAGAGATCTGGGAGTGCAGGTCCATTGTACCCTGAAGGTTGCTGCACAGGTGGATAGAGTGGTCAAGAAGGCATATGGTATGCTTGCCTTCATTGGACGGGGTATTGAGTATAAGAGGTAAAAACAATGACTGCAGATGCTGAAAATCAAATACTGGATTAGTGGTGCTGGAAGAGCACAGCAGTTCAGGCAGCATCCAACAAGCAGCGAAATCAACGTTTCGGGCAAAAGCCCTTCATCAGGAATAAAGGGCTTTTGCCCAAAACGTTGATTTCGCTGCTCGTTGGATGCTGCCTGAACTGCTGTGCTCTTCCAGCACCACTAATCCAGTATTGAGTATAAGAGCTGGCAGGTCATTTTAAAATTGTACAAGACATTGGTTTGGCTGCATTTAGAATATTGTGTACAGTTCTGGGCACCACATTACCAAAAGGATGTGGACACTTTGGAGAGGGTGCAGAGAAGGTTTACGAGGATGTTGCCTGGTGTGGAAGGTGCTAGCTATGAAGAGAGGTTCAGTGGGTGAGGTTTATTTTCATTAGCAAAAAAAGGAGATTTGGGGGGACCTGATTGAGGTTTATAAAATGATGAAGGGTATAGACAGGGTGGATAGAGACAAGCTTTTTCCCAGGGTGAAGGATTCAATACGAGAGGTCACACTTTCAAGGTAAGAGGTGGAAAGTTTAAGGGGGATACACGTGGCAAGTACTTCACACAGAGGGTGGTGGGCGTTTGGAACACGTTGCCAGCAGAGATGGTAGAGGCAGGCAGGGTAGATTCATTTAAGATGCGTCTGGATAAATGCAGGAGTAAGACCATAAGACCATAAGACATAGGAGTGGAAGTAAGGCCATTCGGCCCATCGAGTCCACTCCGCCATTCAATCATGGCTGATGCGCATTTCAGCTCCACTTACCAGCGTTCTCCCCGTAGCCCTTAATTCCTCTGGACAACAAGAATCTATCAATCTCGGCCTTGAAGACATTTAGCGTCCCGGCTTCCACTGCACTCCGTGGCAATGAATTCCACAGGCCCACCACTCTCTGGCTGAAGAAATGTCTCCGCATTTCTGTTCTGAAATGACCCCCTCTAATTCTAAGGTGGTGTCCACGGGTGTAGGTGGGGAGCAGAGGGATACAGATGCTTCGGAATTGACTGACAGGTTTAGATAGTGGGTTTGGATCGGCTCAGGCTTGGAGGGCCGAAGGGCCTGTTCCTGGGCTGTAAATTTTCTTTGTTCTCTTCTTTGTTCTATACTGGTTTTGGAGGTGGTGCAGAGGAGGTTCACCAGGTTGGTTCTGGAGATAAGGAGATTACTCTATGAGGAGAGGTTGAGCTGCCTGCGAGGGTCATCTCTAGAAATCAGAAGAATGAGAGGATACCTTATAGAAACATAGAAATTTATAAAAGGGATGGATCAGTCAGAGGCAGGCAAGTTGTTTCTGCTAGTGGGTGAGACTAGGACTAGGGGACATATCCGAAAGATAAGGAGGAGCAGATTTGGGACAGAGCTGAGGAGGAACTGCTTTTCCCAGAGAGTAATGAATCGATGGAAATCTCTATCAAAAAGTGCGAGGCTGGAAAAGCACAGCAGGTCAGGCAGCATCCAAGGAGCAGGAGAATCGACGTTTCGGGCACGAGCCCTTCCTCAGGAAGGGCTCCTGAAGAAGGGCTCGTGCCTGACACGTCGATTCTCCTGCTCCTTGGATGCTGCCTGACCTGCTGCGCTTTTCCAGCAACACATTTTCGGCTCTGATCTCCAGCATCTGCAGTCCTCACTTTCTCCTCGAAGATTTATCTTGAGCATCAGCTCTTCATCAGGAATGTGGCCCAGACAACCCCCAGTCTCTCCCCCACAGTCACATGTCATTCAAGACACAATGCACTGACTACATCATTTCCAGAAACAATATAAAATAATTCATCTCTTAATGACCAAATCTGTTGTGAATTATTTTATTTACCGACAGGGAGTAGTCAAAATTCCAACTGCAATGTGATTATTGATTTTGAATAGGATGATGATGCAAATCACTGAATAATAGGAGATGGCCATGTAAATGCTCTGAGTCGCAAGGGATGGGAATGTAAGTTCCTTACAATCTGCCTGTAAGTGAGAGGAATCAAATTGAATTGAATAAATTGAATTTATTGTCACGTGTACAGAGGCATAGTGAAAAGCTTTGTCTTGTGAGCAATACAGACAGATCACAGAGTTAAGTAGCAAAGATAGTAGATAATAGGGTAAACAGCAGCAAAAACAAAAACACAGGGACAGGCGATTGTTAAGAGTTTGTGAGTCCATTCAGTATTCTAACAACAGTTGGGTAGAAACTGTTTCGAAACCAGCTGGTGCGTGTGTTCAGGCTTCTGTACCTTCTCCCCGATGGTAGAGGTTGTAGAAAAACATTGCCAGGGTGGGATGGATCTTTGAGAATGCTGACAGTCTTTCCTTGACAGTGGGCCTGGTAGATGGATTCTATAGATTGGAGGTTGGCCTTTGTGATTGTCCAGGCTGAGTTCACCACTCTCTGTAACCATCTCCAATCTTGAATGGTACAGTTGCCATCCCACACTAGCCTCAGAATATCCAATTTCCTTTAGGTCAGCAGAGCAAATTAACTCTTTACTATCACATTCCCACCTTTTGTCTTTCCATGATAACCACCTTCTTCATAAGAATCTTACTGTCAGTACTGAAGCACATTATTGACACACAATATGTAATTATTATAACAGCGAACATTACTAGTCCATGCAGTAGATAAGATCCCCAAGATCCTCCCACATGGAAAAAACATTTCACCAGTAAAGTTCTTCGATCCACAGTCCTGAGTGACCACTCCATCCCCACCAAGGTGAGTGGACAGGAATCAGCTCACTAAAATCTCCTTTAGTAAACCTGAAAACAACATTCAGTCTGTCCTTGCACATCACTCCACAGAGAAATCTGAATTATTGAATAAGGGTAATTAAATACTTAACAAAGCTGCCGAGACTTCTGTCCTTGTGGAGATGCTTCAGATGGAGGATCCCAGCACATCCGAGTGTGCAGTGCAGCAGCTGCAGCTGGAGGCTAGATGAATGCAGCATTCTTTGCTGCGTCTGCTCCTACTCTGCTGTTAAATGGAACAAAGCCAACTGGCTGTTGTGATGTTAGCTTGATCAATGAACCTTCACATCCCTTAAATGATCGAAAGAGAAGGTAAAGCTCTTGTGGTTTAATGTCCACAGGAAGGTCACTGACACAATGTGTACCGCCCTCCTCTTCATTGTTGTCAGCTTCTTCACTGTTCACGCTGGTGACTGAGGAGCTGATTGAATCGATTGGACCAGCGTGTGGAGGGGTGGGCAGGGGTCTGAAGGTGTGCTTTACCCGTGAATGGAGAAACTCTCGAGACAATGTTAGCTGCTGAAAGTATCTTTGTATTTCCTCTCTCATTCCTTCCTTGCCAAGGTGGGTATCAGTATGGAGATATTCACACATTTAACTGCATTCAACTGTGTCTGCCCGTTTCAACATTCTCAGTCGTATTGAAGCCTGATACCCTGTTCACTATTTGTGACATTATCCTGTTTTATACAATCCATAAACTTCTAAATTGTACTACCCAAACAATTTATCAATGGTGCTAAAATCAAACCCTTGGGGGACCTCATTCAGGTTAGTCAAAAATTATTTTTCTTTGACAAACGAATACTTTGCTAATGTGAGGGTTGTCTGGAAAAGTATTTCAGAAGGTCTGGACCAGCAAGAAAACAACTAAATGGTTCCTGGCCTCAAGTTCGAATATTCTCTAAAATTTTAACAAAACATCAAACTCAAAGTGGACTCTTCTTTTTGTGAACACTCTGCATTAAACACACAGCAGCACAGATATTAGAATACAGTACTCTCATCTGGCTAAAGCATGACCACTGACAGTTGTTTATTGTAACAGGCATTGTAGAATTTCAAACAACTCAGGGACTCAACTCCCTCAATCAATTTGTTTTAAGGTTACAGGTTTGATAATTTTAAAAAGTCATAATTTTTAATGTAAAAACAAAATCTGTCCCATTACACAGCCCAGAAAACACATTGAATTGAGATCTTGATTCAAACAAGGCAAAACAGTTTCTTAAAAGGATTTTCTGAACCAGGATTTTAACAAACCAAAAAATATTTAAATATTAAATACTTCCAGAATGGCATAATTTGCATTGAAACTGCCTTTTTTGAACCAAGAATTAATACAACCTTAATTTCAACGTTTCTCTTTTTTTGAAGAGCCTCTGGACAGATTTCTCACTTTAATATGGGGAGAAATCGTGGCACATGTGAGACCCCCCCACAGTTCACCCAGATATGATCCATGAAATTTAAAACGGGGAGTCAAAAAGATGGAGGAGGTGGCTCCAAAAGATCCACACCAGAGTTGGACAAAAACAAAATCACATCCACAGACTCTGAATCAACCACCACGAGACAGGAAAAAAAATACAAGCATTGGTCCAAGATTTCCAAAGCTCTGCAAACCCACAGCGCCTAGTGTGCGAACACAAAAAGATCACTAAAACATCCTCACCTCCGTGGAACCCAGACCAAGGAATGTCACCCCACTACCAGACAAGGCCATGAAGGAAAGACAGACCAGCCGTACCCTCCCGACAAAATCACACCCACAAAAAGAGAAATTCCTCACAACAGACCACAGGGCACTGTAGTCCAAGCCACGCCACTTCCCCAGAAGAAAGACTTACCGAGTCAAGTCCACAGCCCAGAAACTGAGACTCCCACAACAAAAATCCAGACAAAGATTTCCTGGTAGTCAATGTTCACTGTTGGGATCCGAGCGGACCGGCTCTATTTTTCTCCCCTTTTTCCAGTGATGCTATTTTGTCCTAAAAGTACCCCTCGGGGGAGGCATGGGGGATAAAGGCGATAACTTTAGGAAGTACCAAATTCTAACTTTTTTTTATGCTCCGGAGCCTCAAACCTCACCACTAGAGGACTCCAATCTCCTTTTTCCAAGGGACATTAACCCCCTTTTCCCAGTAATTTATGATTCTGAAAGTGAACTCGTTAGTGTGCAAGTGTGTAAGTTACCTCAGAGACTCTGCCATCACAGAGTCCCAGGGGATGAGGGGTTGACTGAGTGGTACATTAAGGAGAGAGATCAAGGTAAGTCTTACCTCATGGGCCCATCCATCTCAACACAACTGGCACTCAGACGATCATTTATTCAGTCCGCCTAGTTGTATGTTGGAATCCCGCTGCTGCCATCAAATATTAAGTTCTTTTCTTAAGATTCTTACACACTTGATGCAACTACAATACACCAACTGACAGCCAAAATGTTAGTAAGCAGGTACAAACTTTCTGGAGAAACCCAGAACACTCTTCGCAATGCTTGTGGAGCATGCCCAGAGAAGCTCTCTGAACAAAGGAACAGTCCTTCCTTTATACCAAATCTTTACATCACAGTATGTAACGCCCACACAACTACCACCAGTCACTCCCTCACAGTCACCTGCGATTCAAGATACAATGCAGTGACCACATCATTTCCAGAAACAGTAAAATATATATCATTCCTTGAGGGTCAAATCTGTTGTGAATCTCTTTTTTTTAAAACTACAGGGAGTAGTCAAAATTCCAACTGCAATGTTCTTATTGATTTTGAATAGGATGATGATGCAAATGTAAATTAATCGCTGAATAATAGGAGATGTACATGTAAATGGCTCTGAATGGCAAGGAATGGGAATGTAAATTCCTTACAATCGGTCTGTAAGCGAGAGGCATCCCACCCTGGCCTCAGGACATCCAATTTCCTACAGTCAGCAGAGCAAATTAAGTCTTTAGTATCACAGAGGCAGTTTCATTAGATGTATTCAAGACATAGTTGGATTGGTTTCTGTATGCTAGGGGAGTTAAGGGTTATGGGGTTAATGCAGATCGGAGGGGCTGAGACAATGGAGAGATCAGCCATGATCATAATGAATGGTGGAGCAGGCTCGAGGGGCCCAATGGCTTACTCCTGCTTCCATTCTTCTGAAACAATGAAATATCCCCCAATGATAATACTCAAGGCATGTGTAATACCCTCCAGTAATAATACTCTGTATGTATAATATCCTAGTAATAATACTCAGGATGAGTATGATATCCCCCAGTAATAGAACTCTGTGTATAATATCCCAGTGGGTGTATAATATTCCCCAGTAATAATATTCAGCTTATGTATTATACCCTACTAATAATACTCAGGGTGTGTATGATTTTCCAGTGATAATACTTATGGGGTGCATAATATACCCCAGTCATAATACTCCATGTGTATAGTAACTCTCAGTAATAATATTCAGTGTATAATAGAACATAGAACATCGAAGAATACAGCGCAGTACAGGCCCTTCGGCCCTCGATGTTGCGCCGATCAAAGCCCACCTAACCTACACTAGCCCACTATCCTCCATATGCCTATCCAATGCCCGTTTAAATACCCATAAAGAGGGACAGTCCACCACTGCTGCTGGCAGGGCATTCCATGAACTCACGACTCACTGATTAAAGAATCTACCCCTAACATCTGTCCTATACCTACCACCCCTTAATTTAAAGCTATGCCCCCTCGTAATAGCTGACTCCATACGTGGAAAAAGGTTCTCACTGTCAACCCTATCTAAACCCCTAATCACCTTGTACACCTCTATCAAATCTCCCCTAAACCTTCTTTTCTCCAATGAGAAAAGTCCCAAGTGCCTCAGCCTTTCCTCATACGATCTTCCTACCATACCAGGCAACATCCTGGTAAACTTCCTCTGCACCCATTCCAGTGCCTCCACATCCTTCCTATAGTATGGCGACCAAAACTGCACACAATACTCCAGATGCGGCTGCACCAGAGTCTTATACAACTGCAACATGACCTCAGGACTCCGGAACTCAATTCCTCTACCAATAAAAGCCAATACGCCATATGCCTTCTTCACCGCACTATTTACCTGGGTGGCAACTTTCAAAGATCTGTGTACATGGACACCAAGATCCCTCTGCTCATCCACAATACCAAGTATCCGACCATTAGCCCAGTACCCCATCTTCTTGTTACTCATACCAAAGTGAATCACTTCACACTTACCCACATTGAACTCCATTTGCCACCTTTCTGCCCAGCTCTGCAGCTTATCTATATCCTGCTGTAACCTGACGCATCCTTCCTCACTGTCAACAACTCCTCCGACTTTTGTATAATCCGCAAACTTGCTCACCCAACCTTCTAACCCCTCCTCCAGGTCATTTATAAAAATGACAAACAGCAATGGTCCCAAAACAGATCCTTGCGGAACACCGCTAGTAACTGCACTCCAAGATGAACCTTTACCATCAACTACTACCCTCTGTCTTCTTCCAGCCAGCCAATTCCTGATCCAAACCTCCAACTCACCCTCAATGCCATTCCTCCGTATTTTCTGCAGTAGCCTACCATGGGGAACCTTATCAAACGCCTTACTAAAATCCAAATACACCACATCTACCGCTTTACCCTCGTCCACCTCCTTAGTCACCTTCTCAAAGAATTCAATAGATTTGAGAGACACGACCTGCCCTTCACAAAACCATGCTGACTATCCTTGATCACATTATTCCTATCCAGATGTTCATAAATCCTATCCCTTACAATTCTCTCTAAGACTTTGCCCACAACAGAAGTGAGACTCACCGGCCTATAGTTACTAGGGTTATCCCCACTCCCCTTCTTGAACAAGGGAACCACATTTGCTATCCTCCAGTCTTCTGGCACTATTCCTGTAGACAACGAGGACATAAAAATCAAGGCCAATGGTTCTGCAATCTCCTCCCTTTCTTCCCAGATGAATCCTGGGATAAATGCCATTAGGCCCAGGGGACTTATCTATTTTCACCCTTTCCAGAATTTCCAACACCTCTTCCCTACATACCTCAAAGCCATCCATTCTACTTCGTTGTGACTCAGTATTCACATCGGCATAATATTCCAATAATAATACTCAGGGTGTTTATAATATCCCAATAAAATATCAGGGTTATTGCAGATGCAATTGGGCAGGGTCTGGAACAGGGACAAAAGATCGATTCAAGGAAGGAAGGGAGGGGTAGACAGAAACAATAGGTCTGCCCAGGGGTGGGGGAGTGGGGGCGGAAGGGGGTAGGAAGGGAGGGGTAGACTGGACAAATGGGTCTGCCCGAAGGTGGTGGGGCTGGCGTTGGGGGACGGTGGGGGAACCGGGGTGCAGTTGTATTTATGGATTTTGGGAAGGAGGTAGAAGCGATCTCATGATGCTGCTGCTCCTTTAACAATGTTATGTTGTCCTTCATTTTTTTGTTAGTTTTTCTTAGTTTTAAACAAGACAGAATTTATTTACAAGACTACCGGATGAAACACAATGAAAATAGAACTGAATACAGAATAATTTAATCTATGGCAGCACAATGGTTAGCACTGCTACCTCACAGCACCAGGGACGCAGGTTCAACCCCAGCCTCGGGTGACTGTGTGGAGTTTGCACGTTCTCCCAGTGTCCTCCCACAATCCAAAGATGGGCAGGTTAGGTGAATTGGCTAAGCTAAATTGTCCATAGTGTTCAGGGATGTGTAGGTTAGCTGCATTAGTTAGAGGTAAATGTAGAGTAATACTGTGGGGAAATGGGTCTGGGTGGATTACTCTTCAGAGGGTCAGTTTGGACTTGTTGGGCCAAAGGGCCTGTTTCCACACTGGAGGGATTCTATTCGATCTGAGAAACCAACAGTTTATTCCAACTTAATGCTGCTGTTCCAGATAGTTGAAACAATCCCCATAAACACCCCTTGGCACAAAAGGTAAAGTCAAGCCCAGGGTCTTACAGGAGGGAGAGAGAGAGATGCTAGCATGGAACACCCTGTTCATGTAGCTGTTTCTTGACATGAGCAGCCTCAAACACTGCTTGACTGCTTTCAGTCCAAACCAGAGAGAAGCTGAGCTGGGAGAACTGGCCACTCTTTCACTGTACAAGGACTTTGTTAAAAAACTTGAAAGCCTTTTTCTGAGGCAGTATCTGTTAGCTATAATCAAACTGGCTCTAAAACCTACCGAAACCCAGACTTTTTGGAGTCTGTGTCTTTTACAACATCTCTGAAAATAATCAAGGACACCATAACCTTGTTAAAGGAGCAGCATCATCACAATTTGTGTGGGGTTGGTGCAACCAATGTCAGATTGGCAAGGTCACCAAACCCGAAACATTAATTCTGATTTCTCTCCATAGATGCAACCAGACATGTTGAGCTTTTCTGGCAATGTATGTTTTGTTTCTGGTTTACAGCATCCACTGTTGATTTTTGGGGAAAACCCATCTGTTTCATGATTGTTCTCCAGGGAGGTGTGTCTGCCATCCTTACCCAGCCCGGTCTTCATGGGACTCCAGACCCACAGCAATGTGGTTGACTCCCAACTGCCCTCTGAAATGGCCCAGCAAGTCATTGAGTTGTACCAGTTGCTACAAAGTCTTAAAGAAACGAAACTGGACGAATCACCCAGCATCATCCAAGGCACCAGAAAGATAACGGCAGAAACAGCCCTGTCAATCCCGCACAGTCCCCCTCACTAACATCTGGGGGCTAGCACCAACACTGGGAGAGCTGTCTCATAGACTAGTCAAGCAACAGCCGAACATGGTCAAACTCACAGAATCATACCTTACAGATAATGTCCCAGACCCCACCGTCACCACCCCTTGATAAGAAACCCATCCTCAATGATGGAGGAGTCCAGCAAAAAGGGCAAAACATAAGGCTGAAGCTTTCACAGCCATCTTCAGTCAGACGTGCCGAGTGGATGGTCCATCTCAACCCCCACCAGTGGTCCCCAGCATCACAGATACCAGCCTTCGGCCAATTCGATTCCCTCCACGTGATGTCAAGAAATGGTTGGAGACACTAGATACTACAAAGGCTATGGGCTCTGACAACATTCCAGCAATAGTACTGAAGACTTGTGTTCCAGAACTTGCCACACCCCCCCACACCCTCTAAGCTGTTCCAGTACAGTGACAACACTGGCATCAACCGGACCATGTGGAAAATCGCTCAGATATGTCCCAAAAATAAAAGGAGAAATCCAACCTGGCCATCAGTCTCATTTCAATTATCAGTAAAGTGATGAAATATGTCACTAACACTGTCTGTTAACTGACATTTCCACAGTATTAATACTAATGAATTATACCTTTCCCCAGTCTTAATGCTCAGTAATTGCACCTTACCCTAATATTAATGTCCAGTAAGTCTACATTACCTTAGTAAAGATAACCTGTAATTATATCTTGCCACAATATTAATCCTCAGTAATTATATATTATCCCAGCAGTGACAGTCTGTCATTATACATTAGATCAGTATTAATCCTCAGTACTTATACCCTATCCCAGTATTAATGCTCCATAATTTAAACCTTCCCTCATTATGATTATATCCCATTATGATTCCTGATAAAGGGCTTATGCCCGAAACGTCGATTCTCCTGCTCCTCAGATGCTGCCTGACCTGCTGCGCTTTTCCAGCACCACACTCTGGACTCTGATCTCCAGCATCTGCAGTCCTCACTTTCTCCTCGTTATTAATCCTCAATGATTAGAAATCACTGCAGTATTGATGCTCGTAAGTATACATTGTACAAGAATTAGTACTCAGTCATTATTTATTACTCAAATATTAATGCTCATCAGTATTAATATGGAGTAATTATACATGACTCCAGTATTATAAATTACAAAATATTGACCCGGTTAAAGCCCAGGCTGATTGTTCATTAATCATAGGATGGAATCGCGACAACGTGATGGCAAACCCTTCAGGTCTGCACTTACCCTCTGGAGCACATACCTCCCAGACCCATCTTCCTATCCTAGCCCTATAACTCTGCATTTCCCATGGCTAACCCACCTAGCCTGCACATTCCTGGACACTATGGTCAATCTACCCTAACCTGCACATCTTTGGACTGATTAACTAATTTTATTTTACTCTCGTATCAATTTTGGTTTGGAGCTGTGACCTATATGCTGACTGTTGTGGGTGCAATGGGTGCTGGGTATGATGATGTCCCATTGTACCCGGGATTGGGACCCAGTGTGAGAATCTGAGTACGATGATGTCCCATCGTATCAGGCAATGGGACCCAGTGTGAGAACCTCTCTGGGCATGTTGAATGCACCTTGGAACCCATTGCATAAGGGAGCCCCCAGCTCCTGTCGCGACACTACAGATTTCTTACAGAAACACAGCACCAATGGAGTAGTCAAACCAGGAACATTCCTCATCACCAGCATCCCCCCTGATGACAGCATCACTGCACAGCCGCAGTACTCAATACCAATAACTGCTAATCTCCAAGCACCCACTATACAATTCGTCGGCTTCATCCTCGATCACAACGTCTTCACCTTCGACAACCCCCTCTTCATCCAGACATGGAGATCTTATTTACACCCCAATGTGCCAACATTTTCATGCATAATGTGAAATAAGAATTCTTTGCTGTGCAGGACCTCCAACCAGCACTATCCACCAGATACACAGAACATAGAACAATACAGCGCAGAACAGGCCCTTCGGCCCTCGATGTTGCGCCCTCGACTATTCTAAGTCCATCTCCCTACACAATCCCATCAACATCCAAGGATTGTTTAAATTTCCCTAATATGGCTGAGTTGACTACATTGGCAGGTAGGGCATTCCACACCCTTACCACTCTCTGAGTAAAGAACCTGCCTCTGACATCTGTCTTAAATCTATCATCCCTCAATTTGTAGTTATGTCCTCTCGTACAAGCTGAAGTCATCATCCTAGGAAAAAGACTTCCACTGTCTACCCTATCTAATCCTCTGGTCATCTTGTATGTCTCTATCAAATCCCCCCTTACCTTCTTCTTGCCAATGAGAACAGACCCAAATCTCTCAGCCTTTCCTCATAAGACCTTCCCTCCAGACCAGGCAACATCCTGGTAAATCTCCTTTGCACCTTTTCCAATGCTTCCACATCCTTCCCGAAATACGGCAACCAGAACTGTACACTATATTCCAAGTGTTGCCGCACCAGCGTTTTGTATAGTTGCAGCATGATATTGTGGCTCCCGAACTCAATCCCTCTACCAATGAAACCTAACACACTGTATGCCTTCTTAACAGCACTATCCACCTGGGTGGCAACTTTCAGGGATCTATGTACACAGACTCCAAGATCCATCTGCACATCCACACTACCAAGAATCTTTCCATTGACTCTGCCTTCCTGTTATTCCTCCCAAGGTGCATCACCTCATATTTAGCTGCATTGAACTCCATTTGCCATCTCTCAGCCCAATTAATGCAGTTTATCCAAGTCCCCCTGCAACCTGTAACATTCTTCCACACTGTCCACTACTCCACCGACTTTAGTGTCATCTGCAAATTTACTAATCCATCCACCTATGCCTGTGTCTAAGTCATTTATAAAAATGACAAACAGCAGTGGTCCCAAAACAGATCCTTGTGGCACACCACTAGTAACCGAACTCCAGGCTGAATATTTTCCATCAACCACCACTCGCTGCCTTCTTTCAGAAAGCCAGTTTCTAATCCAAACTGTTAAATCACCCTCAATTCCATGTCTCTGCATTTTCTCCAACAGCCTACCGTGTGGAACCTTATCAAAGGCTTTACTGAAGTCCATGTACAGCTCATCAACTGCCCTACCCTCATCTACATGCTTGGTCACCTTCTCAAAAAACTCAATGAGGTTTGTGAGACACGACCTGCCCTTGATGAAACCATGTTGACTATCTGAAATCAAATTGTTGCTTGCTAGATGATTATAAATCTTATCTCTTATAATCCTTTCCAAAGCCTTTCCTACAACAGAAGTAAGGCTCACTAGTCTATAATTACCTGGGTCATCTCCACTGCCCTTCTTGAACAAGGGCACAACATTTGCAATCCTCCAGTCCTCTGATACTAAACCTGTCGACAATGATGACTCAAATAGGTAAAAACAATGACTGCAGATGCTGGAAACCAGATTCTGGATTAGTGGTGCTGGAAAAGCACAGCAGTTCAGGCAGCATCCGAGGAGCAATAAAAATCGACATTTTGGGCAAAAGCCCTTCATCAGGAATAGAGGCAAAGTGCCTCTCAACCCTTCAGGCACTCTGCCTGTATTCCTGATGAAAGGCTTTTGCCCGAAACATCGATTTTCCTGCTCCTCGGATACTGCCTGAACTGATGTGCTTTTCCAGCACAACTAATCCAGAATGATGACTCAAATATCAAAGCCAAAGGCTCTGCTATCTCCTCCCTAGCTTCCCAGAGAATCCTCAGATAAATTTCATCCGTCCCAGGGGACTTGTCTACTTTCACACCTTCTAGAATTGATAACACCTCATCCTTACGAACCTCAAATCTTTCTAGTCTAATATCTCGTACCTCATTCTTCTCCTCTCCAATATTCTCCTTTTCCTGAGTGAAAACCGATGAGAAATGTTCGTTTAGCACCTCTCCGATCTCCACAGGGTCCACACTCAACTTCCCACTTCTGTCTTTGACTGGCCCTATTCCTACCTTTGTCATCCTTTTATTCCTCACATACCTATAGAAGGCTGTACGGTTCTCCTTTATTCTATTTGCTAAAGACTGCTTGTGTCCTCTCTTTGCTCTTCTTAACTCTCTCTTTAAATCCTCCCTCGCTGATCTGTAACTCTCCATCGCCTCAGCTGTACCATCTTACCTCATCAACACTAAGCCGCCGCCTTCGTAACAAGAGATGCAATTTCTGTCGTAAACCACGGTTCCCTTACCTTATCACTTCCTCCCTACCTGACAGGGACGTACCTATCAAGGACACACAATATCTGTTCCTTAAACCAGCTCACAATTTCCATTGTCTGCATCCCCTGCATTTTGCTACCCCATTCTATGTATCCTAATTCTTGCCTGATTGCATTATAATTGCCCTTGCCCCATTAATAACTCTTGACCTGTGGCATGTACCTATCCCTTTCCATCGCTAAACTAAACGTAACTGAATTATGGTCACTCTCTCCAAAGTGCTCACCTACAACTAAATCAAACACCTGGCCTGGTTCATTACCAAGCACCAGATCCAGTGTAGCCTCCCCTATTGTCGGTCCTTTGACATACTATGTCAGGAAACCCTCCTGTACACATTGGACAAAAACTGATCCATCTGACGTACTGGAGTTATAGCATTTCCAGTCAATGTTGGGGAAGTTAAAGTCTCCCATAATGACCATCCTGTTCCTTTCACTCCTATCCAGAATAATTTCGCTAATCCTCTCTTCCACCTCCCTGGAACTCTGAGCAGGCCTACAAAAAAACTCCAAGCAATATGACCTCTCTTCTCCTGTTCCTAACCTCAGCCCACACTACCTCAGTAGACGAGTCCTCGTGAAAAGTTCTCTCAGCCACTGTTTTACCGTCCTTGACTAACAAGACCACACCTCCCCCTCTTTTACCGCCTTGACTGTTCTTAATGAAAGATCTAAACCCTGGAACCTGCAACGTCCATTCCTCACCCTACTCTATCCATGTCTCTGAAATGGGCACAACATTGAAGTATCTATCCATACTCCAAGCTCACCTACCTTATTTCAAAACTTGTGGCGTTGAAGTAAACACACTTCAACCACTTCGCCATCTGCCAGCACACTCCTGCGACCATGAAATCCTGTCCCGGTCCTCCTTACCCTCATCCTCCTGTACACTGCAACTACACCTCCGGTTCCCAGACCCCTGCTGAGCTAGTTTAAACCCACCCGAATAGCACCAGCAAATTCCCCACCCAGGATATTAGTACCTCTCTGGTTCAAGTGAAGACCATCCTGTTTGTACAGGTCCCACCTTCCCCAGTACATCAATGACATTTTCTTTGTTTGGACTCATGACAAGGAACCATTGAAACAACTGCACAACAATATCAACAAGTTTGTGAGACTTGAAAGGGTTCAGAAAAGATTTACAAGGATGTTGCCAGGGTTGGAGGGTTTGAGCTATAGAGAGAGGCTGAACAGGCTGGGGCTGTTTTCCCTGGAGTGTCGGAGGCTGAGGGGTGACCTTATAGAGGTTTACAAAATTATGAGGGGCATTGATAGGGTAATTAGGCAAAGTCTTTTCCCTGGTGGGTGGGGAGGGCAGTCCAGGACTAGAGGGCATAGGTTTAGGGTGAGAGGGGAAGGATATAGATATCAGTCTCATTCTTGGACACACGTCTCTCCATCAAGGATGGACACATCAGTAGCTCACTCTACAGCAAGCCCACAGATAGCCTCACGATACTGCACTTCTCTTGCTTCCACCTGAAATGCATTAAAGAAGCCATCCCCTGCGCATATACAGGATCTATTCAGGCAAGGAGGAATGCAACAGACACCTAAAGACACTGGAAGCTGCCCTCAGAAGAGTGGGATATGACACTGAACACATTCAAGGCCAGTTTTGATAGATAACAGCAAAAACCTGCAATTTCCTCTTCAGGAGACAGACACAGGACATGACCAATAGGGTCCCCTTCATTGCCCAGTACTTCCCCAAAATGGAGAAATTATGCTTTGTTCCTCACAGCCTTCATCATGTCATCGATGACGATGAGCTTCTGGCCAAGATCATCCCTACGCCTCCACCTCTCACCTTCAAACAAATGGTAAACCTTAAACAGACCTTGGTTCACAGCAAACTGCCCAGCCCTCAGGACAACATCAACCACAACACCACATAACCCTGTCATGGCAACCACTGCAAGACGTGTCACCATTACACGTGGGGACACCACCTACCATGTACACGGGAGGTAATCCTATGAAAACCTACGCCCACACCTCCTCTCTCACCTCTATCCAAGGCCCTAAAGGAGCCTTCCACATCCAAAGTTTTACCTGCACATCCACTAATATCATTTATTGTATCCGTTGCTCCCGATGTGGTCTCCTCTACATTGGGGAGATTGGGCACCTCCTAGCAAAGCGCTTTAGGGAACATCTCCGGGACACCCGCACCAATCAACCAAACCGCCCCGTGGCCCAACATTTCAACTCCCCCTCCCACTCTGCCGAGGACATGGAGGTCCTGGGCCTCCTTCACCGCCGCTCCCTCACCACCAGACGCCTGGAGGAAGAACGCCTCATCTTCCGCCTCGGAACACTTCAACCCCAGGGCATCAATGTGGACTTCAACAGTTTCCTCATTTCCCCTTCCCCCACCTCACCCGAGTTCCAAACTTCCAGCTCAGCACTGTCCCCTTGACTTGTCCGGACTTGTCCTACCTGCCTATCTCCTTTTCTACCTATCCACTCCACCCTCTCCTCCTTGACCTATCACCTTCATCCCCTCCCCCACTCACCCATTGTACTCTATGCTATTCTCTCCCCACCCTCCTCTAGCTTATCTCTCCACCCTTCAGGCTCACTGCCTTTATTCCTGATGAAGGGCTTTTGCCCGAAATGTCGATTTCGCTGCTCGTTGGATGCTGCCTGAACTGCTGTGCTCTTCCAGCACCACTAATCCAGACTCCTATGACTTTACCAACATTGTCTACCTCATACTTGCTGCTGGCAAAGATGCCCCAAGGCATTGTACATTGACGAGACCAAGCAGATGCTACGGCAACAGATGAATGGACGCCTCGCAACAATCCAGCGCTCCTCAAACATTCCAGAAGCTTCCCCTGGCCTCGGAAATGCTATTAGCCATGCGGCTGATGCAGCTACCACCCCCACGCTGAGTGATGATGTCACTTCTGCCCCCATCATGGCCACTCCCACAGCCACTTCCGGCCCTCACATCTTCGCTGATGCCACACGCTCAGTGACTTCCGCCACCCCTACTGCCATGATCACCACCACTTCCGCCCCCACCAGCGCCACTCACCTGCATTCTGCTGACATGCCCCCCACAGACCCCACTGTCACTATCCCCACACCCCAGAACCCCAAGGGGAACACTACCCCTGCTCATGACTCCACCCCCATTCCCCCCACCATCACACCCACTCCAGGTACTGGCTCCGACCCCACTCCCAGCTCCACACCCACACCAGATCCCAGCTCCCAGCCCTGCCGAGTTTTCACCATCCCCCCAGACCTCCCCCTCACTGAGGACGAACGATCAGTCCTCAGCAAAGGACTCACCTTCATCCCCCTCCGTCCACGCATCAATGAATTTAATACACGCCGTGATGTCGAACAATTCTTCCGTCGCCTCCGCCTCCGAGCTTACTTTCACAATCAGGACTCCCGCCCACCTTCCGAGGACCCCTTCGCCCACCTCCAACACACGGCATCCACCTGGACACCCCGCGCTGGCCTATTACCTGCCCTCGACCTCTTCATTTCCAACTGCCGCCGAGACATTAACCGCCTCAACCTGTCGACCCCCCTCCCCCACTCCAACCTCTCACCCTCACAACGTACAGCCCTCCAATCCCTCTGCTCCAATCCCAACCTCACCATTAAGCCAGCGGATAAAGGGGGCGCAGTGGTAGTCTGGTGCACTGACCTCTACACCGCTGAAGCCAAACGCCAACTCGAAGACACCTCTTCCTACTGCCCCCTCGACCATGACCCCACCCCCATCACCAAACCATCATCTCCCAGACCATACAGAACCTCATCACCTCAGGGGATCTCCCACCCACAGCTTCCAACCTCATAGTCCGGGAACCCGGCACTGCCCAGTTCTACCTCCTTCCCAAGATCCACAAGCCTGACCACCCTGTCCGACCCATTGTCTCAGCATGCTCCTGCCCCACTGAACTCATCTCTACCTACCTCGACACTGTCCTATCCCCCCTAGTCCAGAAACTCCTCACATGTGTTCGAGACACCACCCAAGCCCTCCACCTCCTCCAAGACTTCCGTTTCCCCGGCCCCCAACGCCTCATCTTCACCATGGATATCCAATCCCTCTACACCTCCATCCGCCATGACCAGGGCCTCCAAGCCCTTCCTTTTCTCCTCTCCAGACATCCCCAACAGTACCCTTCCACCGACACTCTCATTCGTTTGGCCAAACTGGTCCTCACCCTTAACAATTTCACCTTTGAATCCTCCCACTTCCTCCAGACCAAAGGGGTAGCCATGGGCACACGTATGGGCCCCAGCTATGCCTGTCTCTTTGTTGGCTACGTAGAACAGTTGATCTTCCGTAATTACACCGGCACCACTCCCCACCTCTTCCTCCGCTACATTGATGACTGCAATGGCGCCACCTCATGCTCCTGCGAGGAGTTTGAGCAATTCATCAACTTCACCAACACATTCCACCCTGACTTTAAATTTACCTGGACCATCTCTGACACCTCGCTCCCCTTCCTGGACCTCTCCATCTCCATTAGTGACGACCGACTTGACACTGACATTTTTTACAAACCCACCGACTCCCACAGCTACCTGGATTACACCTCTTCCCATCCTACTCTTGCAAAAATGCCATCCCGTATTCCCAATTCCTCCGCCTCCGCCGTATCTAGTCCCAGGAGGACCAGTTCCACCATAGGACACACCAGATGGCCTCCTTCTTTAGAGACCGCAATTTCCCTTCCCACGTGGTTAAAGATGCCCTCCAACGCATCTTGACAACATCCCGCACCTCTGCCCTCAAACCCCACCCCTCCAACCGTAACAAGGACAGAACGCCCCTGGTGCTCACCTTCCACCCTACAAACCTTCGCATCAACCAAATCATCCACCGACATTTCTGCCACCTCCAAAAAGACCCCACCACCAGGAATATATTTCACTCCCCACCCCTTTCCGCCTTCCGCAAAGACCGTTCCCTCCGTGACTATCTGGTCAGGTCCACACCCCCCTACGACCCACCCTCCCATTCTGGCACTTTCCCCTGCCACCGCAGGAACTGTAAAACCTGTGCCCACACCTCCTCCCTCACCTCTATCCAAGGCCCTAAAGGAGCCTTCCACATCCATCAAAGTTTCACCTGCACATCCACTAATATCATTTATTGTATCCGTTGCTCCCGATGTGGTCTCCTCTACATTAGGGAGACTGGGCGCCTCCTAGCAGAGCGCTTTAGGGAACATCTCCGGGACACCTGCACCAATCAACCAAACCACCCCATGGCCCAACATTTCAACTCCCCCTCCCACTCTGCCAAGGACATGGAGGTCCTGGGCCTCCTTCACCACCGCTCCCTCACCACCAGACGCCTGGAGGAAGAACGCCTCATCTTCCACCTCGGAACACTTCAACCCCAGGGCATCAATGTGGACTTCAACAGCTTCCTCATTTCCCCTTCCCCCACCTCATCCTAGTTTCAAACTTCCAGCTCAGCACTGTCCCCTTGACTTGTCCGGACTTATCGAACCTGCCTATCTTCTTTTCCACCTATCCACTCCACCCTCTCCTCCTTGACCTATCACCTTCATCCCCTCCCCCACTCACCCATTGTACTCTATGCTACTTTCTCCCCACCCCCACCCTCCTCTAGCTTATCTCTCCATGCTGCAGGCTCACTGCCTTTATTCCTGATGAAGGGCTTTTGCCCGAAACATCGATTTCGCTGCTCATTGGATGCTGCCTGAACTGCTGTGCTCTTCCAGCACCACTAATCCAGCCTCGCAACAATCGCCAGACAGGGGTGTTCCCTCCCAGTCAGGGAACACATTAGCGCTCAGGGACATTCAGCCTGTGATCATTGGGTACACGCTCTCTCAGGTGGTCCTCCAGATACACAACAACACCGAATCGCTGAGTAGAAACTGATATCAAGTTCTGTACCCATGAGGACGGCCTCAGTCGTGATCTTGGGTTCATGTCTCACTATATGTAACTCCAATATTCTGTTCTGTGTAACTTCTTCCTTGCTGTCCTGTTTTGACACCTTCAAACCTTCCTGCTTATTTTCAAATCAGCAACACAGAAAAGATTTATTCCATGCAGTAATCTGTGAAAATTCAAGTGGCCAAGTAATATTTAAAGTTACCTTCCCTTGTACAATCCTAGTCCAATAAAACTCCCAATTAAGATTTCCAAAACAAGACTTCTTATCTCCAAAGCAGGTGGCTTTAGTGCTTCTATTTGGATCTTCCTGTGTCTTCTTTTCTTCTTTTTAGGAATTTCTGTGGCCCAGCTTGCTGATTGAAAAGGTACTTTTTAGAGAGCTATTTTTTCAGACAGTCTGTTTACAGCTGGACTTGACATATTTCCTTTCAACTGTTCAATTTTCCCCGATCATATACCCTCAAAGCATTGGATTGTATCATTGGCTTTTAAGATTGTCAATATCCTCAATTCAATCTGGATTGGAGTTTGATATTTTTCAGGGTATAGTTTAAACTGATTGGACGAATTTGCATTTGTTTTTTTCTCCCAGCAACGAGCTAATTGGGTTTGACTCAGAGTTATGTTGTTGCCTTATTGAGAACACTTGGTGCTGCGTCCGGTAGTTTTGCTGCTTTTAACTCTTTTAAAGGTACACCACATCTTCATAACAACCTGGATAACTTATTATAATCTCTCTACCTTAATGAGTTTATACAGTTTTTGATTACTTGTTACCTTGGTTAGACCCTCGTCATACGACTCTGATATCTACTCACGTTATTTCAGCCATTTGGTTTGTCTCTAGTACCATCTTATTTTTAATTGTAATTATCCCTCTGTAATTAACTCTCTGCCTTAATTAATCAGTTCATAAATCATCCCTTCACTTACTATTCAGCTGTTGACACTTTACTCTCACAGTCTGACACTTTTGATCACCTGTGGAGACCTGTTAACACTCCACTCACACCATTTGTACGACCTTTTGACACTCTTAATTACCTGGAAGTATCTTGCCATTATCTCTCTGCCTATAAATTCTGTGCCTGTGTGCTTCCCTTCACTCCACCTGAGCAAGGGACAGTGCTCCAAAAGCTTGTGATTTCAAATAAACCTGTTGGACTATAACCTGGTGTCGTGTGACTTCGGACTTTGCCCATCACCAGCACCTCCACATAATTGTCTTCAAAAATGCAATTTGGTTACAAGTTGGCTCAGAATGAACTTGCCAAGGAAAAGGTGACTTATTTGGGCCACGCTGTGGGATAAACAAGACCAAATTACAGGGAGAGAAGCAGCTATTTCATTGTTTTCTATGTCCAAATGTTTTACATTATGCCAGCGTGAGTGAATTCCTTCACAGGTTTACTCCAAACTTCAGCACTGTCATCACACCTTCAACAAACTCATTGCAAAAAGCCTGAACATTTTAATGTACTCAAAAAGTGTCAACTTGCCTTTAAGAAATTCAAATCTACGTTGACACCAACACCAATTTTATCTGAATTAAACAGACCATGCAAACTGGCTGGGGGTGGGGGAAGGGGGTGGGAGGAACAGGGGATTGAATCGTTTTTTTGAGTTTTTTTTTAAGAAACTGACTGCATTTCAACAAAAATATTCAATGGTTGAAAAAGAGACATTGAGTCTTGAGCTGGCTCTGTTTCAGGATGAAATAAACATTAGAAATAACTTGGCAGAAGCTGCTACTTATATGGACCATGGTCTTTTGCTATTCTTAGAAACATTTCAGGAGAAGGATTTGATTGATAGAGCTTAATTCTCCAAACGTACAATGTGAAATTTATTCTTGTACCTGGAAAAGGAAGTACCTTCGCAAACACTGTTTTTTAATTCATTTACAGGATGAGGGCATCTCTAGCTAGGCCAGCATTTATTACCCATCCCTAATTGCCCAGAGGGCAATTAAGAGTCAAGCACATTGCTGTGGGTCTGGAGTTACATTAATGTGGAAGCTTTGGAGAGGGTGCAGAGAAGATTTACCAGGATGTTGCCTGGAATGGAGAGTAGGTCGTACGAGGATAGGTTGAGAGTTCTCGGCCTTTTCTCGTTGGAACGGCGAAGGATGAGGGGTGACTTGATAGAGGTTTATAAGATGATCAGAGGAATAGATAGAGTAGACAGTCAGAAACTTTTTCCCCGGGTACAACAGAGTGTTACAAGGGGACATAAATTTAAGGTGAAGGGTGGAAGGTATAGGGGAGATGTCAGGGGTGGGTTCTTTACCCAGAGAGTGGTGGGGGCATGGAATGCGCTGCCCGAGGGAGTGGTAGAGTCAGATTCATTGGCGACCTTTAAGTGGCATTTGGATAGGTACATGGATGGGTGCTTAATCTAGGATAGAAGTTCGGCACAACATCGTGGGCCGAAGGGCCTGTTCTGTGCTGTATTGTTCTATGTTCTATGTTCTATGTTCTACATGTAGGCCTGACCGGGTAAGGATGGCAGTTTCCTTCCCTAAAGGACATTAGTGAACTAAATGGGCTATTTCCAGCAATCAACACTGGATTCATGATCATCATTCAACTCTTAATGCCAGATATTGAATTCAAATGCCACCTTCTGCAATAGCGGGTTTCAAACCCTGATCCCCAGAACATTATCTGGCTGTCTGTCCAAACTGTCCAATGACAGTAGCTCTCATCATCACCTCCTCATTTCATTGATAAATAGAAGCCAGAGACTGAGTGATATGCTACAGCTGAACTTACATAACAGTGATCACGGTATAGCTTATTGTATATTAAAGATTTACTGTCTTTACTGTAAGCATGGGCATAGAACAGAACATGGAGCAGTCCAGCATGGAACAGGCCCTTCGGCCCTTGATGTTTTATCCTACTCTAAAATCAGACTAACCTAAATACCCTTCATTGTACTATCTTGCATGTGTCTATTCCAAGAGTCACTTACATATCCCAAATGCACCTGACTATACTCCCACCACTGGCAGTGCATTCCAAATACCCACCACTCTGTGTGTAAAAAACCTACCCCTGACATCTCCCCTAAACCTACCTACAATCACCTTAAAATTATCTCCCCTCCTGATAGCCATTTCTACCCTGGGAAAGAGGCTCTGGCTCTCCACTCTGTCTATGCCTCTCATCATCTTGTACACCTCTATCAAGTCACCCCTCATCTTTCTTCGCTCCAATCTGAAAAGCCCTAGCTCCCTCAACCTTTCTTCATAAGACACACCCTCTAGTCTAGGCAGCATCCTGGTACATCTCCTCTGCACCCTCTCTAAAGCTACCACATCCTTCCTATAATAAGGCGACCAGAACTGAACACAATATTCCAAGTGTGATCTAACCAGAGCTCTACAGAGCTGCAGCATAACCTCACTGCTCTTAAACTCAATCCCTCTGTTTAATGAAAACCAACACACCATACGCCTTCTTAACAACCCTAACAACTTGGGTGGCAACTTTGAGTAATCTATGTACATGGATCCCTCTGTTCCTTCACACTGCCAAGAATCCTGCCTTTAAACCTGTATTCTGCATTCAAATTCGACCTTCCAAAGTGAATCATTTTACACTTTTCCACATTGAACTCAATTTGCCACTTCTCAGCCCAGCTCTGCATCCTGTCAATGTCCTGTTGCAACCTACAACAGCCCTCCACACCATCCACAACTCCACCAACCTTTGTGTCATCGGTAAACTTACTAACCCATCCTGACACTTCCTCATCCAAGTCATTTATAAAAATCACAAACAGCAGGAGTCCCAGAACTGACCCCTGTGGAACACCACTGGTCACAGAGCTCCAAGCTGAATACTTCCCATCTACTACCACCCTCAGTCTTCTATGGGCCAGCCAATTCTGTATCCAGACAACCAGATTTCCCAGTATCCCATGACTCCTTACTTTCTGAATGAGCCTATCATGGGGAACCTTTTCAAATGCCTTGCTAAAATCCATATACACCACACCCACTGCTCTACCTTCATCAATGTTTTTTGTCACATCCTCAAATAGTTCAGTAACATTTGTGAGGCATGACCTGCCCCTCACAAAGCCATGCTGACTATCTCTAATCAAGCTGTAGTTTTCCAAATAATCATAAATCCTGTCTCTCAGAATCCTCTCCAATAATTTGCCCACCACAGATGTACAACTGACTGGTCTGTAATTCCCAGGATTATCTCTATTCCCTTTCTTGAACAAGCGAATAACATTTGCCTCCAATCATCTGGGACTACTTCAGTGGACAGTGAGGACACAAAGATTATCACCAAAGGCACAACAATGTTGTAGAATTAATAAGTGGATGGACTTGGTAAATAATGAAAACATCAATTTAAGATATATTTTCATTCTTCTTTGGGGGAGGTATAGAGTGAATTGCATGATTTATATTGAATTTTGAAAATATTATTTATTACAAATTTACTTTCTTATATTCTGGGCCACTGAGAGATTAGGCTTTTTGGTGTCTGAAAGGGGTTTAATGATTAACTCTTTCTGTAGCCATGGTGAACTATTTCAAAACATGATTTGAGGCCTTGCTTTATTATTAATGTGTTTTCTGTACATTGATGGGATTCACCACCGATCAAAATAAATAAGTTCCAGTTTAGAAAGTCAGAAGGGGTTTGTTTAAGTTTAAGAGAAATCCCCACAGTGAAGAGAAACAGAAACCATGAAGTAGTTTTTCTTTGAACTCTTTGAAGTTCTGATATAGCCAAGTGCTCCAGTGAAGGCAGCAATACAGCAATATCTCTAGTCATCCAGTGTTCCTAACTCTGATCACCCTTGTTCTTCACAGTGCAGAAACATAGTCTCTGAACTCTCGTTAACTCACTTTTGAAAGCCTCCCACTTGCCAGATGTCCCTTTATCTGCAAACTGCCTCCCCCCGGTCAACTTTTGAAAGTTCCCTCCTAATACTGTCAAAATTGAACTTACTCCAAGTTAGAACTTTAATTTTTCTACAAGGCCTGTCACAGGTAAAGGGATGTCTGACATGTGAGAGTCTTTCAAAACAGAGATAATGAGAGTCCAGGGACAGCATGTTCCTGTTAGAATGTAGGGCTGGGCTGGCAGGAGTAGGGAACACTGGATGCCTAGAGATATTGACTCTCAAATCAAGAGAAAGGAGGTATATCTCAGGTATAGGCAGCTGGGATCAAGTCAATGGCTCAAGGAGTATAGGGGGAGGAGGAGTGAACGTACAAGGGAAATCGGGAGGGAAGAAAGGGGATATGAGATAGCTTTGTTGGATAAGGTTAAGGAGAATCCAAAGAGATTCTTCAAGTATATTAAAGGCAAAAGAGCAGCCAGGGAGAGAATAGGGCCCCTAAAAGGTCAATGAGGCTGTCTATGTGTGGAACTACAGGAGATGGGTGAGATCTAAATGAATATTTCCCATCAGCATTTAATGTGCAGAAAGACATCGAAGCTGGGGAACTCGGGGAGAGAAATAGTGATACCTTGAAAAGAGTCCACATTACACAAAAGGAGATGCTGGGACTCTTAAAATGCAACAAATCCCCAGGACCTAATCGAGTGCATCCCAGGACATTGTGGGAAGCTCGGGATGAAATAACGGGGCCACTATCAGAAATATTTGTATCATTGATAGCCATGGGCGGGGTGTCGGTGGAGCAGAGGCTGGCTAATGTGTGGCATTATTTAAGGGAGACTACAAGGAAAAGCCTGGGAACTGTAGACTGGTGAGAGCCTGACGTCAGTGGTGGATATGTTGTTGGAGGGGATTCTGAGAGACAGCACCTACATGCATTTAGAAAGGCAAGGACTGGTTAGGGATAGTCGACATGGCTTCATGTGTAGGAAATTGTGACTCACAAACTTGCTTGAGTTTTTTTGAGGACATGACTAAGAGGATAGATAAAGGCAGTGCAGTGGACATTGTTTGCTTAGACTTTAGCAAGACCTTCGATAAGGTTCCATATGGTAGACTGGTCGGTAAAGCTAGATCACAATGGATCCAAAGAGAGCTAGCCAATTGGATATAAATTGGCTTGAAGGTAGGAGGCAGAAGGTGGTGGTGGAAGGTTGTTTTTTGCGTGACCAGAGGATGCCGCAGGGATTAGTGTTGGGTCCACTGTTGTTCATCATTTATCTAAACAATTTTGATGAGAATATAGGAGCCATGGTTCGTAAGTTTGTGGATGACACCAAAACTGGTTGCATGATGGATAGTGAAGAAGGTTATCTATGAGTACAACAGGATCTTGATCAGATGGGTCAATGGGCTGAGGAGTGGCAAATGGAGTTTAATTTAGATAAATGCAAGGTGTTTCATTTTGGTAACACAAACTAGGGCAGGACTTATATAGTTAATGGTAGGGTCCTGGGGAGTGTTGTAGAACAGAGAGACCGAGGCGTACAGGTACATAGTTCCTTGAAAGTGGCATTCCAGGTAGACAGAATAGTGAAGAAGGAATTTGTCATGCTTACCTTCATCAGTCAGAGCATTGAGTACAGGAGTTGGGACATCACATTATAGCTATACAAGACATTGGGTGAGGTCACGTTTGGAGTACTGCGTACAATTCGGGTCACCCTGCTAAAGGAAGGATATTATGAAACTGGAAAGGGCTGACATAAGATTTACAAAGACGTTACTGAGACTGGAGGGTTTGAGTTATACGGAGAGGCTGGATAGGTTGGGACTTATTTCCCTGGAGCGTTGGAGACTGAGGTTTATAAGAGGTTTATTATATCATGAGGGGCATAGATAGAGTAAATATTAAATAATCTTTTCCCCAGCGTAGAGGAGTTCAAAAGTGGAAGGCATAGTTTTAACGTGAGAGAGGAAAAATGTAAAAGAGACCTGAGGGCAACCTTTTTACACAGAGAATGGTGTGTATCTGGAATGAGCAGCCAGAGAAAGTGGTGGAGGCTAGTACAATTCAAACATTTAAAAGGTGTTTGGACAGGTTTATGATTAGGAAAGGTTTAGAGGGATATGGGCCAAATGCTGGCAAATGAGACTAGTTCAGTGTAGGAAATCTGGTTGGCTTGGATGAGTTGGACCGTAGGGTCTATTTCCGTGCTGTATGATTCTATGATTCTATAAAGAGTAGTTGTGGTCCCAGATCAGAAGTGCTGGGATAAAACCTTGAAGAGATTACTTGAAGCTGAGAATGGTTACGCTCAGGTGTATAATTGCTCCAAGAAGAAACGATTTGAAATTCCAGTCTTTAAATTAAAGTCAATTAAAGACAAATTAAAATAAAATGTGATCTATCAAAGCAGACTTCAGTCAGGTATAAAAAAACAGAGAATGCAGGAGAAACTCAGAGAGAAAGAGAGAGAGAGAGAGAGAGACCAAGTTAATGTTTTGAATCTGGGATGAGTCCTTCTTGGCATCACTGGACTCAAAACATTGACACTGTTTCTCTCCACAGAGATACTACCAGACCTGCTGAGTTTCTCCAACACATTCTGTTTTTATTTCAGATCTCCAGCATCCTCAGTTTTTCATTTGATGTGAGGCTTCAACCTGGGAACGGACTTGTCCAGTAATGTGAAAAACGTGAGGACTGCAGATGCTGGAGATTAGAGTCAAGATTAGAGTGGTGCTGGAAAAGCACAGCAGGTCAGGCAGCATTCCTGATGAAGGGCTTATGCCCGAACCGTCGATTTTCCTGCTCCTCGGATGCTGACTGACCTGCTGTGCTTTTCCAGCACCACTCTGATCTTGTCCAGTAATGACATTAGCTAGGATCACACTGAAATTAGTGCCTTTATATAAACTATAGGAGTCAGTGTTCTTATATAAACTATAGGATTCAGTGCCTATATAAGCTGTAAGAATCTATGTCTGTATAAATTCTTAAAGTCATAGAAGATCTGAAGTCAGTGTCTTTATTTAATCTATAGTCAGTGCCTATACATAAGCTATAGGGTAGATAGAGATGGGTATGGAAAGAGGAGAGAGGGTCACAATGTTGATGATGGGCTTACTAATTGCAGTTAGGAGGGATTATATACCTTGAAAGACCATCCAATAAGGTCATATGGGCAGAAGTAAAAAACCACAAAAGGAGCAGAAACACTGCTGGGTGCATACTACAGGCCCCAATGTCATCCAGGAGTGGTAGACCGATTAAGTATGTCATCCAATTTCAGAGATCTGTGAGAACAATAAGGCAGGGATTGTTAGGGATTTTCACCAGCCAAATATTACCTGGAATAGTCTAAGTGTGCAAGATAGCGAGGGAGCAAAGTCCTTACGTTGCATCCAGGAGAACCTTTTTAGCCAACAGGTGGAAAACTCAACAAGGGAGAGGGCAGTTCTGGTCCAAACATTCAGAAGTGAGGCTGGGCTGGTGGAAAGTGCATCGGTTGAGGAACATTTTGGAGATAGTGACCATAACACAGTTAGATTTAGGGTAGTTATGGAAAAAAATAAAGTTGGGCTCAGAATAATAATTCTAAACTGAGGGAACACTACTGTTACTAAGGTCAGGCATGATTAGTGAACCTTTCGCGGTAGTTATGTCAGTGTAAACTTGATGGGCCGAAGGGCCTTTTCTGAGCTGTATAAATCTACAAAGAGTAAGAGAATAACTGAGGAAAGAGCAAGGCCCTTTAGGGAGCTGTCACACTGCAATGGAGTAGCACATTGGAAATCAAGCCCCACTGAGCCTGGAGTCATTACAAAAGTTAAAGATTTTTAAAATATGTAGATTCCTGACATTTCTTGTCCTTTAGCTCCAGGTTGATGAAAGCATTGACCAGGTTTCTGTACTTAACAAAATGACAATTTACTGTAAGTAATTAGACTCTAATGATAGACAAACAATTATAAACCATTGACTATAACAATAGTAATTATAACTCTAACCACTTTATGAACTGTCTCTCTCTCTCTCTCTCTCTCTCACACATACACACACACACATAGACACACACACACACACACACACACACACACACAAGCTCTCACTCTCTCTCTCTCTCTGTCTCTTTCTCCCTCTTCACTGGTTTCTGTTTACAACCGTTGTTGAGATGATTGTTATGATTCTTCTGCTAGTCAAAATGCTGCTTCTCAGTCTTCTTTCTCTAGATGCTTCCTCTGGTTTACAGGAGGCATAAGGCAACTGCTTCATAATTATAGAAGGTCTCTGACTTATTAATTAAAAGTTACAGCTTATAGTTACTGCTGAAGGGAAAAAATGCTTTTTATTCAGGCTTAAATTGGGCTTTTTTTTCCTGCAGAGAACAGAGAGAGTTCCTGAGCTGGTGGAGGTCTGAAGGCTTCTCTTAATCTTGTTCACCATCTCAAGATGCTCAACTTCTTGAAAAGAACCTTTGTTATTTAAAAACTGCGCATCAGGCCACAGACCAACCAGCTATTGGTGGTGGCTGAACCTTCATTTGTACACAGTCCTCAGCTCCAGCTCATCTGCAAACTACACATCAACTGAATCCAGCTGCTGTGTAAACAGTACTCACAATGAGTCTCAGGTTACTTGCTTTCAAAACATCAGCAATCCTTAGTTTTTTAAAACAGTTCTGTTCTCATTCCAACCCACAATCAAAAATACAGAAAAATAAAAAGACATGTTTATTACAGTGTATAAAGCAGAGTTCCATAGCACTTGGTGCTGGGCTTGTGCTGTTTGTGTTGTATATTAATGATTTGAACTTAAATGTATGAGTATGATTAATAATTCTGTGGATGACATAAAAATAGCCAGATGTTAAACAGTGAGAAGAATAGTGATAAACTATCAATGGATTTCAGAGTATTTGAGAAGATTTGTAGCTCAGGTTGTGCATGAGGTTATTGACTTGCTCACTGAGCTGACTGTGCACTGATGATGTTACCTCGTATGGTGACGAAACGTTTGCAAACTTACTAACACAGTAAGCAAGTCAACAACCGATCAATGGCCTGGTCAACTGGGCAGGACAGTGAGAAATGTAAATTAGCCTGGAAAAGTGGGAGGTAATTTGGGAAGGGCTAACAAGGCAAGGGCTGCAATTGGTACTACTCTGGAAAGATCAGAGGGACCTCAAAATAAAACAAAGAAATCTGATACAAAACAGAACTTGCTGGAGAAACTTGCAAGTCTAGCAGCATTTTGGGAGAGAAAGCAGAGATAACATTTTGAGTCCAGTGACCATTTTTGATTGTGGACTGAGAACTTGTTTTTGTGTGTTTTGGAGGGACGTTGGTGTGCATATCCACAGTTACCTGAAGGTAATAGGTCAGATAAGTAAGGTAGTTAAGAAGGCATATGGGATACTTGTCGAAGAGCGTGGTGCTGGAAAAGCACAGCAGGTCAGGCAGCATCCGAAGAGCAGGAGAATTGATGTTTCAGGCAAAAGCCCTTCATCAGGAATGAGGCTTGTGAGCCGAGGGGCTGAGAGGTAAATAGGAGGGAGGTGGGGTGGGGGGGAAGGTAGCTGGGAATGCAACAGGTAGATGGAGGTGGGGGAAAGGTGATAGGTCAGAGAGGAGGGTGGAGCAGATAGATGGGAAAGGTGATGGACAGGTCAAGAGGGCGGTGCCGAGTTGGAGGCTTGGGACTGGGATAAGATGGGGGTGGAGGGGAAATGAGGAAACTGGTGAAGTTCACATTGATGCCCAGGGGTTGGAGGGTCCCAAGGCAGAAGATGAGGTGTTCTTCCACCAGGCGTTGGGTGGTTAGTGTTTGGCGATGGAGGAGGCCCAGGATCTGCATGTCCTTGGTGGAGTGGGAGGGGGAGTTGAAGTGTTCAACCAGAGGGCAGTGGGATTGGTTGGTGCGGGTGTCCCAGAGATGTTTTCTGAAATGATCCGCAAGTTGGTGTCCTATCTCCCTGATGTAGAGGAGACCACATTGGGTACGACGGGCAGACTAGATGACGTTGGTGGAGGTGCAGGTAAATTTCTGTCAGATATGGAAGGGTCCTTTGGGGTCTTATATGGAGGTGAGGGGGGAGGTGGGGGTGCAGGTTTTGCATTTTCTGGGGTGGGAATGAAGGTGTTGGGGGGGAGGGTGGATTGGTGGGGGTCGGGATAATTGCCTTTATTAGATGAGGCATAGAATGAAACAGCAGGGAGGCTATGCTGGAACTGTACAAAATGCTCGTTGGGCCACACCAGAGTTTTGGTCACTACATTTTCAAAAGGATGTGAAGGTCAGGCAGCATCCAAGGAGAGTTGGGTCAGAAACATTACTTAGCTATTTGCTTGCATTACTATTGGCCAAGAGCTTGGGAAATGGGATTAATGTAGTGTTGAAAATGTGTTGCTGGAAAAGCGCAGCAGGTCAGGCAGCATCCAAGGAGCAGGAGAATCGACGTTTCGGGCATGAGCCCTTCTTCAGGAATTCAGAAAGGCTGATGCCCGAAACGTCGACTCTCCTGCTCCTTGGATGCTGCCTGACCTGCTGCGCTTTTCCAGCAACACATTTTCAGCTCTGATCTCCAGCATCTGCAGTCCTCACTTTCTTCCTAATGTGGTGTTGGCCAGTATTGACACAATGGACTGAATGGCCTCGCTCTGTGCTGTAGAAGGCCATGAGTCTATAAAAAGACTCTGTAAGATCTAGCAGTCAATGTCTCCTTGCAATCTATAGGTGTCAGTGTGAGTATTGGAGGGAGAGTGGGAGCCTGCCAGTGGTTACTGGATGCTGAGGCTGTCAAAGGGAACTCTCTCTCTCTGGGTGAGTGCAGTCTGACTGGCTGCTGCGTGTGAAGGTATTTTGCCTGCCCCCTCCCCCAGTCTGTCTGCGGGGAAGCTGCACAATGATCAGTCTGTCCACGGAATAGGAGCTACCTTTCCATTGAGCAGGAGCCTGGCGGCAGTTCCTGCAGCCACAGCTCTCTCTCTCTCTGACCACAGCTTCAGCCCAGGGCTCAGGAGCGGGGCTGTGTGGGGAGTGTGTACGTGGCAGTAGCTCCTCCCGACCGCACTGGCCAGCTCCAATACACCCCCCAGCACCCCCACCCAAACCCCCACAACACAGACCCCCACATCACAGACCCCAACCAGCTCTCTCTCTCTGTCTGTCTCTCACTCTCTCTCTGTTTCTCCTGCCTCTATCTCTCTCCCTCTCTCTGTATGTGCCTGTCTGTCTCTCTTTGTCTCTGTCTGTCTCTCTGTGTGTCTGTGCCTGTCTCTCTCTGTATCTGTGTCTGTCTGTGTGTGTGTGTCTCTGTGTGTCTGTGTCTGTCTCTCTGTGTGTCTGTGTCTGTCTCTCTGTGTGTCTGTGTCTGACTCTCTCTGTGCTTCACTGTCTGTCTCAGTATCTGCCTTTAACCGTTTCCTTTCTCGGATTGGTTAAAGAGAGTTGAAGGGAAGTGTATATTCCAGGTGAGTCCCTGCCTGGGCTGAAATGGATCTGTTTGGGGCGATGGTTTGAATTGCTCCCGGCTTCGCTGCCACTGATTGATGGAGCAGATGCTGTGAATTGAATCCGTTCCAGTTCCCAATCCCAGACCCGTCTGCAGGGAATAGCAGAGAATTCCGTGTCTGAATCCGGGGGAAATGGGTTTGGGATGGAGATGGGAATCGCACAGAGAGAACCTGGTTCAAAGTGAAACCAGCCGACGGTTCACAACAAACTGAAATTAAACTTCTTCCCAGAAAATTGAAAGCTGCTGTTTCTTTAGTGTTTGTTTCAAAGTGTAGCTCACATCCGCGCAGGATGAAACCACTGCCAGATTTCTCTCCCTCTCTATTCCTGTCCATATCCCTCTCTCCCTTGTCCCTATCTCACTTACTCTCTCTCTCCCTATCGCACCCTCCCTGTGCCCCCTCTCCCTTTCTCACATTCTCTCTTTACCCTGTCTCTATCTCACCATATCTCTGTCCCCGTCCCGTCCCTATCTCATTCTTTCTCTTCCCCCGACCCCCTCTCTCTTTTTGTCCCATCTCCTCATCTGTTTCCCTGTCCCTATCTCACTCTCTGTCCCTTGTCCTTATTTCGCTCTTCTCACTCTCTCTCTCTCTTCACTATCTCTTTATCACTCTGCCTCTTTTCCTCTATCTCTGGTCTGTCTAACTCAACCTTTCTGCCTCCCTCTGCTTTTCTGTTTCTGTCTCGAGTCTCTCTCGTTGTCCTTCTGTATCTCTGTATCTTTCTATCTTTGTCTCATTCTCCCTTCCTTCCACCCTCTCTCTCTCACCCTCTCTCTCCCTGTCTCTCTCTCCCTCTCTCACCCTCTCTCTCTCCCTCTCTCTCCCTGTCTCTCTCCCTCTCTCACCCTCTCTCTCTCTCCTGTCTCCTGTCATTCCCAGTGACTCTCGTGTGAGGTGTTTCTCAGGGAGAGGAGACAGGACAGAGGGATTGTTTTTTTTTGGAGAGTGGGGAGTTGGAGCCAGGGGCCAATGGAATGGGGGAATGTGTATTTGCCTGGCGGTGATTTGCTGGGGCAGGTGATTGAGCTCAGTTTCAGGGGCTGGTGATTCGCTGTTTGTCTCCTCTCTCTCTCTACCCCCCCCCCCCCAACCCCCAAGCCCCTCTCCCTGCCCCTGACAAGGGCTTGACCCTCCCCTGCCCCCTCCCCCAACTCCTGGGCAGGAGCTGGGCTCTCACTGAAGCTGGGAGCGAGTGGGAAGAGCAGGAGAAGCGGCTCAGATCCCTGACTCTCTCAGTCTCCCTGTGTCCCTGTGTGAGAGGGAGCAGCATTCCCAGTGTCTCCCTCCCTCCCGGTGTCTGGCTCGGTTGCCAGCCCGCTCTGGGAGCCCGGTTCCTGCTCACTTTCTCGGCAGCAGCAGCAGCAGCAGCAGCAGCAGCATGGAGAGCCCGGACACACGGGGGAAAACCAAAAGATGGGTGCGAGTTTCCACTCTGCTCACCCTCACGTGGATGAGCTTTCTACAAGTTTTCAGTGTAACAGGAGGTGAGTGTGAGGGTCAGGAACAGCCCTCTCCCGACTTCCAAACTCCCCCCCCCCCCCCCAACTGCTACAGCTCCCCAGGCAACCCGACCCCCCCCCCCCCCAACTGCTACAGCTCCCCAGGCAACCCGACCCCCCCCCCCAACTGCTACAGCTCCCCAGGCAACCCGACCCCCCCCCGTCTCTCACTGTCTCCATTCCCCCCCCAACCCGACCCCCTCTGTCTCCCTCTGACTGTGTTACCCCCCCCCGATTTACTCTCTGGTTGGTTCTGTCTCTGACTTTCTGTTCCTCTCTCTCCCTCTCCCCCTGTCCACCTTTTCCTGGCCTTCATGTTTGTCAGTGCCTTGATCTGATTGTCCCTCTGCCCCTCTCTCTCTCTCTCTCTAACACATTCTCTCTCCATATCCCCCACTATCTCCCCCACTATCTCCCCCACTATCTCCCCCCTCCCCGTTATCCCTCTCTCTCCATATTCCTCTTTATCACCCCTTTCTCTCTCTCTCTCTCACCATCTCCCACTCTCTGTTCTAGTTCTCTCCCTTCTCCCCCCCTCTCTCCCTCCTTCCCCCCTCTTCCCCCCTCTTCCCCCCTTTCTCTCCCTCCTCTGTCTTCCCCCTCTCTCTCTCCCCTCTCTCTCTTCCCCCTCTCTCTCCCCCACTCTTTTCCCCCCCAATGTCTCCCCCCCCCCCGCCATCCCAGTTACAAGCCGCACGGTTTCACTGGGGTCTCTGGGAGAGTGTGAGGGTCTGTGCTGTGGGGGGGGGGTCAGGCCGGTTTGAAGCTCTCTCCCGGGGAGGGGGCTCCCGCATGGACCACAAGGTGAACCGGAGCGTGAGAGCTGCGGCCCGGGGGGTGGAGTTAACGTGCATCTCCTTCCTCCCCCCGGGATGGGGAGGGGGTGCTGCACAGGAGCCGCTGTCACTGGAACACTCCCCCCCCCCGAGCGTCCTCCTAATCTCCAGCTCCATTGCTCCCTCTGCAACACGGACAGATCCCTTGTCCAAATCCCACAGGATTCCACTGCCCCCACCTTCCGTCCGCCCCACACACACTGAGCCACTGACCATGTCAGAACCAGATCCTCAGCAATGAAACCATTCTGCCCATCCAGCTGGTACTAGCTCTGTGATAGTTCAATCCAACTTGTCTACTTCTAAATAAAATCTTTCTTTCCTGGTTCCTGTGTGAAAGTTCTGATTGAATCTGCTCCCACTGCCCTTTCAGGCAGCACCTTCCAGACCCCAACAACTCACTGTGTAAAACAATCCCCCTCCCCTCTCCCCCCGGGGCTTCTCCCTGATTCCCTTCAATCTGTCCCCCTCTGCTCCCTCACCCTCCTGCCCCTGGAAACACTGTCTCCTGATTTACTCCATCAAACTCTCTCCATGGTTTTGAAACCTCGGTTAAACCTCCCGGAACCTTCTCTGCTCTAAGGAGAACAATCCCAGCTTCTCCAGTCTCTCCACATTCACCAAAGACCCTCATCCCTGATCCCATTCCAGTCAATCACCTCGGCTCCCTCTCCAAGACTTTGTGTAAATGTATCTTGTGCATAGACTGTGCGATACTGTGAAGAGGCTATTATATGTTGTGTTTGCAATATAGGTTATGTACAGAACCCAGACTTTATACTGAATACACAGTGTTCACGAATGAGTTTGTACATGCCTCATTTGCAGCTGAGGTAAAGCAGGATTATCAAAGTGATCAGAGGAATTTGCAGTAAAAATTACAAATGAAAGTTTTAGAATGAAATCGAGAGACCGGGGGTTCCTGGGGCTCCCAATCAGGTCAAAATGGGAATGTTACTGAAGGCTGGAGCCAATCCCCTGGTTCGATCACTCCCCCATCCAGACTGACTGGCTCAGGGCTGCTGAACCGCCAAACGGACCATACTGGGAGTGCCAGGGCATTCAGAGAGGGAGAGAGGGAGAGAGGGAGAGAGGGAGAGAGGGAGAGAGGGAGGGGGATAGAGTGAGTCTGAGAGAAAGTGTGCAAGTGTGAGTGTGTGCGAGTGTGAGACTGTGCAAGTGTGAAACAGTGTGAGTGTGAAAAAGAGGGGCACTGTGTATATTAAATTGAGAGGGGGAATTGGGAGATAGTAAATGAGGGTGTGTGGGTGGGGGGAGATCATGTGGATGAGAGAGTGTGTGTCTGAGTGGGGGAGTGTGTGTGTGTGTCTGGCTGGGGGGGGTCAATGGTGAGTCTGAGTGGGGGAGTGTGGGGGTGTCTGAGTGGGGGAGTGTGGGGGTGTCTGAGTGGGGGAGTGTGTGGGTGTCTGGCTGGGGGGGTCAGTGGGGAGTGTGAGTGGGGGAGTGTGTGGGTGTCTGGCTGGGGGGTGTCAGTGGGGAGTGTGAGTGGGGAATGTGGGGGTGTCTGGCTGGGGGGTGTCAGTGGGGGTGTCTGAGTGGGGCAGTGCGGGGGTGTCTGAGTGGGGGAGTGTGGGGGTGTCTGGCTGGGGGGGTCAGTGGGGGAGTGTGGGGGTGTCTGAGTGGGGCAGTGCGGGGGTGTCTGAGTGGGGGAGTGTGTGGGTGTCTGGCTGGGGGGGTCAGTGGGGAGTGTGAGTGGGGGAATGTGGGGGTGTCTGGCTGGGGGGGTCAGTGGGGGAGTGTGGGGGTGTCTGAGTGGGGCAGTGCGGGGGTGTCTGAGTGGGGGAGTGTGTGGGTGTCTGGCTGGGGAGCCAGTGGGGAGCGTGAGTGGTTATGGGGGGCCTGCACTGAGATTGGGGCTGGGGGTGGACAGAGTTATTCAACCCCCCCCCCCCCCCCCACCCCTTCGGGAAATGAGGTTAGATTGGGGGTGAGGTAGGTCAGACCCCCCAGAACCATGGGCACAGTCTGAGGCTGAGTCAGTCCCCTTCCCTGGCAACAAGCCATCACTGGGAGTTCATAGCTCATCAAACATTGACGTGGATGTTGGGGTTAGGGTGGTGAGGGAGACAAAAGGTTTGGACCTCGGGGAAAAGCTACTTCCCGGGAGCAAGAGCCAGGGCTGAGTGTGAATCCAAAACAGCTGACTGTTCTCCTACAGTCATAGCTCCTGAGAACCCCCCCCTCACAATGTACCTCCTTTACAAATCAGCCTGTAATTTCTACATTGAGAAGACAATTGGCTGCCTTGATCCTAATTGGCAAAGAAATCCTCTTTCTGCAAACTAACTCTCACTGACTCACCAACGTCTTCTCCAGAGGTGAGCTGTACATCTGTGTCCTTGAGATCAAGGCTGCATTTTACTGAGTGTACCCTCGCAACGGGAATCAGGGGATCAACCCTCTGCAGGGTTCCCCTGAACTCATACCTGGCACTTGGGATTAGTCAGTCATCTCAGCTCCAGGACATCTCTGTAGGAGTCCCTCAGGGGAGTGTCCTAGGCCCAACTATCTTCAGCTGCTTCATCAATGACCTTTCCTCCATAAGGTCAGATGTGGTGATGTGTAATTATCAGTGAACAATGTTCAGCAACATTTGCAACTCCTCAAATATTGAAGCAGTCCATGCGTAAAATGGGGACAAAATGCAGAAGTCTGAAATGCAAGGAGATTTGGGATGGTCTAGGATGCTCTCAAAGTAAACTTGCACGTTGAGTCAGTAGTTAGGAAGACAAATGCAGTGATAGCATTTATTTCAAGAGGACTTGAATAAAAAAGTAGGGGTGTACTTCTGAGGCTCTGGTCAGACCATGTGTGGAGTATTGTGGGCAGTTTTGGGCCCCATATCTCAGGAAGGATGCACTGGTCCTGGAGCACGTTCAGAGGAGGTTCAAGAGAATGGTCCCAGGAATGAAGAGCTTAACATATGAGGAACGTTTGAGGACTCTGGGTCTTAACTTGATGGAGTTTAGAAGGATGAGGGGGGATCTAATTGAAACTTAGAGAATACTGAATGGCCTGGACAGAGCTGACGTTGTGAAGATGTTTCCATTGGTTGGAGAGACAAGGACCTGAGGGCACAGCCTTAGAGTAAAGGGGAGACCTTTCAGAATGGAGATAAGGAGAAACTTCTTCAGTCAGAGAGTGGGGAATCTGTGGAATTCATTGCCACAGAAGGCTGTGGAGGCCAGGTCATTGAGTATATTTGAGATGGAGATAGACAGGTTCTTGAGTATCAAGGGATCAGGAGTACGAGAAAGCAGGAGAATGGGGTTGAGAAACTTGTTAGCCATGATTGAATGGCGGAGCAGACTCGATGGGCTGAATGGCTTAATTTCTGCTCCTGTGTCTAATGGTCTTATGTTCAAATGCAGCAAGATCTGGATAAAAATTAGCCTTGGGCTGACAAGTGGCCAGTGACATTCATACCACACAAATACCAGACAATGACCGTCACCAAGGTCGAATCTAATCACCACCCCTTGGCATTCAATGGAATCACACCATCATTGAATCCCCGACCGTCAACATCCATTGACCAGACACTTAACCGGACCAGACATCAGTATTATAGTTCCAAGAGCAGTCCCGAAATCCTGCTGTGAGTAACTCACCTCCTGACTCCCTGAAGCCTGCACACCATCTATAAGGAACACGTTCGGATTGTGATGGTATCCTTCCCACTCCTCAGACAGCACCTTCCAAACCCACGACCACTTCCATCTAGAAGGACAAGGGCAGCAGATCCATGGGAACACCACCCCCTGCAAGTTCCCCTCCAAACCACTCAGCATTCTGACTTGGAAATATTTTATTGTTCCTTCAGTGTCGCTGGGTCAAAATCCTGAAATTCTCTCCCTAGGGGCATTGTGGGTCTACCCACAACACATGGACTGCAGTGGTTCAAAAGGGTGCTCACTCCTCCCCCTTCTCAAGGGGCAACTAGGGACAGGCAATAAATGCTGGCCCAGACAACAGCACGCCCATCCTTGAATGGATAAAAGCAGAGCACCTTGCTTTAAAATAGTTAAGGTGAAACTTGCTGAGCAGAGGGGATTAGTGACCAGTTCAGTCTTGTCAGGAGCTGATGGTGGAACAGGTCTGGATTTCCATGTGATTCGATTATTTTAGCCTGATGGAAACTCCTGACGGTATTAAACAAGACAGTTGATCATGATTCAAGTCTGAGAATGTGCCATTGGGCCCATCTGTCTGTGCTAGCTGGAAATGTTTGCCAGAAAGTCCCAGAGGTTCACATTTCCAGTCCCCTGTGATTCTCCTTCAGATTCTTCTGGATTATATCAGACTCCAGGCTTGCTGAGTTTCTCCACTGCTTCCTGTTTAAATGGCAGATTTTCTGCAGTCCTTTGCTTTTGTCTGTTTTCTGACTTTGATGGATTTACTCAATTAGACCCACTCTCCCGTCAATGCATCCTCTTCCTGAACATACCTATTGGCTTGGAAAGTTGGAGCAAATCCGATTCCAGTTCATATGGAATTTTAAATTATAAAATATTTTTGCACAGTTTTATTGTTTTGGGTATCAGTGCCTCCACTTACAAAGCAAATGTCCCAACCATCTTCTTAACCACCTCAATGTTTATGAATCTGACCCAGTTGACACTACCCCTGGCATCCCCAATACCCTCCCGACATCCCTAACACCCTGACGTCCCTCCTGTCACACTCCAACACTCCGCAGCCCCTGCACCCTCCCTGACACCCTCCTTCACCCATTGATACCTCTTCATTAACCTCCCATGACAGACCCACCCCCCCACACCTCCCCGACACCCCCTGACATGCCCCCACCCAAAGTTACCCTTTGCCCCTCTCCCCAGTGCCTCTGCTTTTGCACCCTCCCTCAATGGTGCCATTGGATTACGTTGTAAAGTTGTACCTGCCCATCTCCAACACTTCACTTTGATCCACATCATATTATTTCTGCTCTGGTCCTGCCCAGTTTCTCAACCAGTCTGACCTTCTGAATCCTCTTACTCTCCTGCCAATCAAGTGGGCTGTTTTGTCTTGGATGGTGTTGCGTTTGTTGAGTGTTGTTAGGGCTGCCCCCATCCAGGGCAAGTGGGGAGTATTCCCTCACACTCCTGACTTGTGCCTTGTAGATGGTGGGACAGGCTTTGGGGAGTCAGGAGGGGAGTTTCTCACTGCGGTATCCCTAGCCTCTGACCTGCTCTTACAGCCACTGTGTTTATGTGGTGAGTTCAGTTGAGTTTCTAGTCAATGATAACTTCCAGGATGTTGATAGTGGGGGATTCAGTGATGGTAACACCATTGAATATCAAGGGGCTGTGGTTAGATTGTCTCTTATTGGTGATAGTCACAGCCCGGCATTTGTGTGGTGTGAATGTTATTTGCCACTTGTCAGTCTAAGCCTGGACATTGTCCAGATCCTGTTGCATTTGAACATGGAGCTGCTTCAGTGTCTGAGCAGTTGTGAATGGAGCTGAACACTGTGCAATCGTCGGTGAACATTCCGATTTCTGACCTTATGATGGAGGGAAGGTCATTGATGAAGCAGCTGAAGATGGTTGGGCCTAGGACACTCCCCTGAGGGACTCCTGCAGAGCTGTCCTGGAGCTGAGATGACTGACCTCCAACAACCACCACTATCTTCCTCTGTGTCATTCTCTGTAGTGTGGATGTGCAGAGGGATCTTGGAGACCATGTACATAGATCCCTGAAAGTTGCCACCCAGGTGGATAGTGCTGTTAAAAAGGCATACAGTGTGTTAGGTTTCATTGGTAGAGGGATTGAGTTCCAGAGCCGCAATATCATGCTGCAACTATACAAGACGCAGGTGTGGCCACACTTGGAATATCGTGTATGGTTCTGGTCCCCATATTTTGGGAAGGATGTGGAAGCATTGGAAAAGGTGCAGAGGAGATTTACCAGGATGTTGCCTGGTCTGGAGGGAAGGTCTTATGAGGAAAGGCTGAGAGACTTGGGTCTGTTCTCATTGGAAAGAAGAAGGTAAGGGGGGATTTGATAGAGACATACAGGATGATCAGAGGATTAGATAGGGGCGACAGTGAGAGTCCTTTTCCGAGGATGATGTCAGGGAGCATAACTACAAATTGAGGGGCGATAGATTTAAGACAGATGTCAGAGGCAGGTTCTTTACTCAGAGAGTGGTAAGGGCATGGAATGCCCTACCTGCTAATGTAGTTAACTCAGCCATATTAGGGAGATTGAAACAATCCTTAGATAAGCTCATGGATGATGATGGGATAGTGTAGGGAGACGAGCTGAGAATAGTTCACAGGTTGGCACAACATCGAGGGCTGAAGGGCCTGTTCTGAGCTGTATTGTTCTATGTTCTATGTTCAATGCCAGGTATGACCCTAACCAGTGGAGTGTTTGTCCTCTGTTACCCATTGATTCCAGTTCTGCTAGGGCTCCTTGATGCCATATTCAGTCAAATGTCAAGGGCTGTCACTTTCTCTTCCCCTCTGGAATCCAGCTCTTTTGTCCATGTTTGATCCAAGGTCAGGAGCTGAGTGGTCTTGGGGGAACCCAAACTGGGCGTCACTGAGCAGGTTATTGCTGAGCAGGTGTTTTATCTGTTTCTAATGAAAGGTGCTATCTATCGTTATCCTGATTCAGAAGAATGCCAACAGTGTGGGTTTGATTCCAGCTGTGGCTGGGGTGGTCCTACCTCCTCAACCCTCCCCCTGAGGGGATCAAAGATGAAACAGCTCAGGGTGAAGCATCAGCAGATGACAAACCAATGCTCACTCTCTGGGCAGTGTGCATATAGACAGGAGGGTGAGTGCACACAAGACAGCCAGTGACCCATCATTCTCCAAACAGATGAGTTCGACCAGAATTAGTCTCAAATTGTGTTTGTGTGAAAATGGAGACTGACTCTATACAGAATAAAAGGAATGCCTGAACTGCTGTGCTCTTCCAGCACCACTAATCCAGTGTTTGATTTTCAGCATCTGCAGTCATTGTTTTTGCCTTCTATATACAGAATGCGGTTTCAGATGTTGTTTTGTAAGATCACAATCTGTGAAATTAATCGTATAAGTGGAAAGCCCAACCCTCCTCTTGATATCTCACCCAAAGGCCAGTGTCAGCACAGATGGAGGGGGGTTGATGATTGTGGTTTAGTTGTCTCTTTCACAATCATTGTACACAAATGGAACACAACGTGGGAAAGTAAGAGGTTATGCACTTTCATGGGAAGAATAGAGACCTGGATTATTTTCTAAATGGGGAAAAAGCTTTGGAAATCTGACAAACAAAGTGACTTGGGGAGTCCGGGTTCAGGATTCTCTTAAGGTTAACATGTAGGTTCCCTTGGCAGTTAGGAATGTTCATTTCAAGAGCACGTGATGTATGCTTAAGGCTGTATAAGGCTCTGGTCAGACCATATTTGGAATATTGTGAGCAGTTTTGGGCCCTGTATCTGAGGAAGGATGTGCTGGTGTTGGGGGGCGGGGTGGGGGGGTGGGGTGGGGGGGGAGGGGGGTGGTTCCAGCGAAGGTTTACAGGAATGGTCTCGGGGATGAAGGGCTTATAGCAAATGTTTACAGTGCAGTGCTATAAATTCTGCGTCTTACAATCTTATTCTCCACAGCCAACTGATGAAGGAGCAGTGCTCCGAAAGCTGGTGCTTATAAATAAACCTGTTGGACTATAACCTGGTGTTGCGTGATTTTTAACTTTGTCCACCCCAGTCCAACACCGGCATCTCCAAATCGTGTTGTATAAGGAGTGAGTAAGGACTCTTGAGTCTGTACTCGATGGAGTTCAGAAGGATGGTGTGTGGGGATCAGATTGAGATTCAAGCATACTGAGAAATGTGGATAGAGTGGATGTGGAGAAGATGTTTCCACTTTTAGGAGAGACCCAGCCTCGGGGTGAAGAGATGAACCTTTAGAACTGAGATCAGGAGGAATTTCTTCAGCCAGACGGTGGCGACTCTGTGGAACTCATGGCTGCAGAGAGCTGTGGAGGCCAAGTCACTGAGTGCAGTTATGAGAGAGATAGATAGGTTCCTGATTAGTAAGGGGATCATGGGTCGTGGAGAGAAGGCAGAAGGATGAGATTGACAAACATCTCAGCCATGATTGAATGGTGGAGCAGACTCGATGGGCTGAATGGCCTAATTCTGCTCCCATATCTTATGCTCTTCTCCGATGTGCGGTCTTCAAGTACATGGAGTGGTCTGTGTTTTTACAGAGTGCATTGTGTTTTATTTTCTGTTGAGTGGGGAATGGTGCCTGATCAATGCACATTATTTTCCTGTGCACTTATGGGAAATATGATGCTGATTGTGTTTCTGCTTCCTGGAAAGCAAATGGTTTATACTTCAATTTTTGGAGTATCGTCAAATTCTAGGTATTAGTTAGAGTTAAACTTTGGAGCGAATTGCAAGGAGTTGAATTAACATGTGAATTATGGGAGAGTGGAAATTGGCAACGCTTTCCACATGGTAGGAGTCATTCAAATTGCTCCTCAGCTAGAATTGGGTTGTCAGGGCTGTCAAATTTTAATCATGGGCTTCTAGGACCTGCCAAACTCTTAGTGCATCCAATTTGCAATTAGGTGTCTGGACACATACCTCCAGCTATCAGAAATGTAACAAATACTTGATTCTCACTGCATTTCAGGTACACAGTAAATTACAGAGAGACAAGTCAGACATTGTGAAAATTATTTCAGTTAAACAGTGAAACAGAAGGGTTTTCATGTTTGGAATGATGTTTCCTGCAGTACTGGGCTTAGATTTTGGTCACTTGTTTGTGGTTTAAACAAAGGTGTAGGCCAGCTAGGACATTTACTGATGATACAGAAATAGATGTGTGTTGTTGAGGGAGGAAGCTGTAAACTGCCTGGCTTGGTGGTTGCACCAATGACCAAACTGAGAAGTGTCAACTGATGGCAAGGACAAACAATGAGAGGGTGTCCCACTAAATGTAGGATATTGAAACTGTAGGATGTTGAAGATCAGAAAGATTTGGAAGCCCCTGGGTTCACGGATTCCTGAAGGTGGCAGAACATGGCGATACAATGGTTAAGAGGTATTCGGGATTTTGTCCTTTATAGGCTGAGATCTGGAATACAACACCTTGAGGTTTCTGCTCGAAATGTATCTGACACTAGGGGGAGCACAGCTCAGCAACAATGTAATTGGACTGGAGAGGGGATGGAGGAGGAGGCTTACCAGGATGTTGCCAGGATTTAAGAATTTTTGCTGAGGGGAAGGATTGCATTGGCTGGGATTGTTCTCCTTAGAACAGGGGAGGCTGAGGGACAATTCATTTGAGGAATCATAGAGTCACACAACATGGAAATAGACCCTTCGGTCCAACTCGGCCCTGCTGGCTACTTTCCCACTTCCCATATCCCTCCAAACCTTTCCTATTCATGTACTTATCCAGATGTCTTTTAAATGTTGTAACTGGTACAACTGCAACATTTAAAAGGCATCTGGATGAGTATATGAATAGGAAGGGTTTGGAGGGATATGGGCTGGGTGCTGGCAGGTGGGGCTAGATTGGGTTGGGATATCTGGTTGGCATGGGCGGGTTGGACCGAAGGGTCTGTTTCCGTGCTGTACATCTCTATGACTCTGTACCTACATCCATCGGTGTTTCTGCAAGTTCATTCCGCAATGTTTTTAAAAGAAGGTGCCCTTCATGTCCTTTTTATTTGATTTATTATTGTCACACATACCTAGGTACAGTGAAAAGTTTTGTTTTGCCTGCAGTACTGACAGATCATACCAGACAAAGACCACAGGGTGACAGAACAGAGCGCGGAGTATAATGTTACAGCTGCAAAGAAAATGCTCAAAAAGCACAATCAACATTAGATTTAAATTAGAGAAGTCCATTCAGCAGTCTAATAACAGCGGGGAAGAAGCTGTTCTTGAACATGTTGGTGCATGTGTTTTGGCTTTTGTATCTTCTGCCTGACAGGAGAGGGTATCACAGGGTCCTGGGTTGGTGCTGGGTCCATTACTGTTTGTGATATTCATAAATCATCGAATCATGGAATCCCAACAGAGTGGAAACAGGCCATTCAGCCCAACTGGTCCACACTGACCCTCTGAAGAGGATCCCACTCAGACCCATCCCTCTACCCTTTATTTCCCATGACCAGCACATCTAACCTGCACATCTTTGGACTTGGGAGACCAATGATGGGGATGAGAATGTGGGAGGGGGATGATAAGTAAGTTTGAGGATTTGGTTAACATTTCCCTTTATCAGTTGAGGTATAGATTATAGGAGAAGAAAATATTCTGGAGCCGTACAGTCCTTGGATAAGCACAGGTGAGCGCAACATCGAGGGCCGAAGGGCCTGTTCTGTGCTGTATTGATCTATGTTCAGCACTTTGGTCAGGCCACAGCTGGAGTAGTGTGTGCAGTTCTGGTCCCCATACAGTAGGAAGGATGGGACTGTACTGGGGGGTGGGGGGGGGGAGGGGGGTGGTGGGGGTGGGGGGTGCAGAGGAGACTCACCAGGATGCTGCCTGGGAAGGAACATGTCAGTGATGAGGAAAAGCTGGATAAGCTCAGGATGTTTTATTTGGAGGGGTCTCAGACAGAGGTGTGTAAGACTATGAGAGACGTGGATAGAAAGCAGCTTTTCCTATTCACTGAAGGATCAATATCTGGGGGAGCAACATTTTTAAGTGAAAGGCAGGAGATTTAGGGGTGATTTGAGAAAGTGTTTTCACCCAGAGGTTGGTGTAAGTCCTGGGAGGGGAGTGGACACAGGAAACCTCACCACCTTTAAAACCTACCTGGACGAGCAACTGAAATGTCATCACATTCAAGGCTATGGGACGAGCGGGGGAAAGTGGGACGAGGGTAGATTGAGAGTAGTTTTTGGTGGGACAGACTGGATGGGCCAAAGGGACTCTTCTGTGTGATGTGATTCCATGAATAACACATTCTCAACCAGCACTGGCACGATGACCGAATGGCCTCTGTGTGTGTCATAACTATGTATGATTTTGAGTTAAATCATTTTGAGTGCCAATCTGGTTTCAATTTCATTGATTGTTGGCGGGAACATTTCCAAGTGTCAAATTAAAATCTGATTGTGACACTCAGCAGCCCCTCCTACAACATCCTCCCTGTCTGTGTCGGAAGCAGCAACTCCACTGAACTGGAACCCGACAGATACCTGAGAAACCCGAAGATTCAACCTGTGCAGATGTCTGGGTGGGGGAGGGGGGCGGAGTTGTGTTCAGGGCAGAGAGAGGCCACAATGACAATGTAAAGAGCAGTTCATTGTATTTGGGTTGATTAGACCTTGTATCAGATTATAGAGGAGGATTATTGTGGGTAAAGCATTTAGAGAATGATTATTTTCAGTTTTGCATGCAAACTTTCTAAGTGCATAGTGATCAGCCGTCCACAAAGTACTGGGTGGGCAGTTTGACCACGAGCTTCCTGGTCATTGTTCTGAAATGACCTCCCAGATGCAGAAAGTACACAGGGCAGGACATTACTCCAATGGAGAATTCGACACAGGAAGAGACCATTCAGCTCCTTACTGATCTGTCTCCTAATTCCAACTCCCCACTTTCTTCCCCATTTCCTCATTATTCTCATCTAACAAGAAATACCTCTCAAACAGCAGTACAGTACACTATAGGAACAGGCCCTTTGGCCCATCGAGCCTGTGCTGACACATGACACCTTTCTAAACCAAAAATGTTTTGCCTCGACACAGTCCATATCCCTCTATTCCCTGCCTGTTCATCAATCCCACTTTTGAAAGTTTAATCTGACCTCCCTGACACCTCCAGCCTCTTTGGGTGTTTAATGGAAAACATTTCAGATCCTCCCATCCCACAACCCCCCGTGTGGGGAGATGGTTCCTGATCTCCCCCTGTAGGGTCTGGCTCAGATTGGAAGGTCCTGCCCCTTGTCCTGGACTCTCCCCCCTCCTCTCTCCATCAACCCAATCAACTCCTTTTACCATCTGAGAGACCTCCATGGGATCCCCCTTTAATCTTCGATATTCAGGGGATTACAATCCGATCGATACAGCCCGGCCTCGTCCTTTAACCCTTTCCTCCCCGGGATCATTCTGGTGAATCTGCTGTGCCCCTCCCCAAGGCCAGTCTCCCCTTCCTGAGGAGAGGGACACAGACCTGAACCCAGTTCCTCCTGATGGGGTTTGGACCCAGGATTTGAGAGAAACTGGACCATCTCTTCCTCTGTTTTGTGATTGAGATCCCTCCAGATAAACGTTTTCCACGTTATTTTTTGTTCCTGTCCACAATCTTTTAGTGGTTTCTGTTCTTGGGCCATTTGACCACTGTCCTCCTTCATTGTTTTATCTCATGGGGTTTGAACAGAGAGTGACTTCCACTTGAACACGGGTTACTGAGTACAATTCAGATGATGTAGTGTACAGGGAATAATGCTGGTTGTGTTAAATCCCTCCTGAGTGATTCACTGCGATTGGAAACGGAGAAAAATCCTGAATGTGGAGATGGGGGTGAACTTGTCTTTCCAGGTTAATGATGCAGAGATTCCAGAGAATGTTCTGTGGTGCACAGGTTCAAACCCCACCAGGGCAGTTGGTGCAGTTTAAATTCAATCCTGAACAGAAAACTGTCAGTGATTGGTTGCTGTAAAAACCCATCTATCTTATCCTACCTACAAGATGCATAAATTCAGCAATACTCCTGAAACAGCAGCTTCCAAACCCACAAAAAGGACAAGGGCAGCAGATACATGGGAATGCTACCCCCTCCAAATTCCCTTCTAAGGGTGACACTGTGGCTCAATGGTTAGTATTACTGCCTCATAGCACCAAAGTCCCAGGTTCAATTCCTGCCTCAGACCACAGTCTGTGTGGAGTTTGCAAGTCCTCCCCGTGTCTGTGTGGGGTTTCCTCCCACAAACCAAAGATGTGCAGGTCAGGTGGAGTGGTCAAGCTAAATTGTCCATAGCATCCAGGAGTTGCAGGTTAGATGGGTTAGCCATGGAGAATGCAGGGTTACAGGGGTAGGGTAGTGGGGGGGAGGGTAGTGGGTCTGGGTGGGATGATTGGCCTGCTTCCATGCTGTAAGGATTCTATGATAGAATCGGAATAGCCCAGAATCTGTTGTTACGTGATCAGGAAACCAGGAGAAGCACTTTCACACTCCGAGAAATATCCAAATTAACATTTTACTGACCCCTTCAACAAGTGATGTTTGGAGACAGATCTGTTACACGGGAGACGTGGTGAGGCATGGAGTCAATGTGTGCGCAGGAATACAGCTCCATGACTCTACGATTGCAAATAAACAGCAAAACGGGGTAAATGGAAATGAAGTAAATGGATCAGTACAAATCTAATGAGACAGCAGGACAGACTCAAGGGGCTGAACAGCCTCCTTGTGTACCCTTGCTATTTAGTTACACCACAAAATAGTGTGCGGTTCTCAGTAAAATGAAAAACTATTGCTGGTCGTTTCTGTAAAAGATCTTATCCTCAACGTTATTAAACCATTTTCACTGTTTTGCCACTGGTCACTGTAAGTCTCTGAGTCTCTGAAGGCTGATTCATAAACTTCAAACTCAGTCCGGAGGTTTCAGACTACTTCAGACAAATAAATCCAGAGCAGTACTGTGGGAGTGCTGCACTGTCAGAGGGTCAGTGCTGAGGGAGTGCCGCACTGTCAGAGGGTCAGTGCTGAGGGAGTGCCGCACTGTCAGAGGGTCAGTGCTGAGGGAGTGCCGCACTGTCAGAGGGTCAGTGCTGAGGGAGCGCCGCACTGTCAGAGGGTCAGTGCTGAGGGAGTGCCGCACTGTCAGAGGGTCAGTGCTGAGGGAGCGCCGCACTGTCAGAGGGTCAGTGCTGAGGGAGCGCCGCACTGTCAGAGGGTCCGTACTGAGGGAGTGCCGCACTGTCAGAGGGTCCGTACTGAGGGAGTGCTACGCTGTTGGAGGGTTATTACTGAGGGAGTGGCAGTGTCAACATTATGTCCATCAGACAAAGTGGGCCCTGGTGTGAGGTAAATGTCATTTGTCTGGTTGATGCGTTTGGAGACGGCAGAAGTGTCCAGGAATAGGCTGAGCCAGAGTTACCTCTAATTATGTCTGTAATTACAAAATAAACATTGTCATTTAAAACTCACCCACTTCATCAGGGCTCCTATTTCTGGATGACCCTAATTCTACTTTTCTGCAATTGTAGAAACACCGTGGAGGGTCTCTGAACGTGTCGAACTGGTCTGTGGGGCTGTGGATGGAGGGTGTGTGGGGTGTGTGTGTGTGTGGGGTGTGTGTGTGTGGGGTGTGTGTGTGTGGGGTGTGTGTGTGTGTCGGGGGGGTGTGTGTGTCGGTGGTGTGTGTGTGTCGGTGGTGTGTGTGTGTCGGTGGTGTGTGGGGGGGGTGTGTGTGTGGGGGGGGTATGTGGGGTGGGTGTGGGTGTGTGTGTGTGTGTCGGGGGGTGTGTGTGTGTCGGGGGGTGTGTGGGGTGTGTGTGTGTGTGGGTGTGGGGTGGGTGTGTGTGTGGGTTGTGGGGTGTGTGTGTGGGTTGTGGGGTGT